>NC_068414.1:1731662-1758804 GCF_023724105.1 Carassius gibelio | reverse complement strand
GATTCCCGGCCAACGCATGTCCTTTGGCTCGGGCTGACGTCGAAGCAGAACTCCTTCTGTGACCTGCGACTCCAACCAAACATTTTGGATGGATCGTTCGGAAGACGAAAAGAACCAGCTCTCCCCGTCGGGGAATCGAACCCCGGTCTTCCGCGTGGACAGGCGGAGATACTGTCCACTATACTAACGAGGAGCCGTGCATGCTGCCGTTTCTCCCCCAACCGATGGCACTGCACTGACATAACTAAACAATGCATGGCTTCTTCTGACGCAGACCCAGCCCTAGCACCGTAAAATTTCTGATGGACCCATCATTAGCTGAAGTCGCATAACACTTGGAACACTACCCGTAGCAGGGGTCATTGTTTGGACTCTTTTTTTTTTTTTTTTTTTTTAAATTGCGCTTTAAACAAAAAGTATTGCGTCAATGCAAACTGAACAACATTAATTAGGAACACAGTGCGTCAAAAAAGCAAAATGACAGTTAAAGGCAATTCGTTATTGAACTCTTGATGACATCATTCAGCTAAGTTCAGTTTTAAATAGTATCTGTGCAATAATTTGCAATCAAGTCAACGATATCTCTGTACATGAAGTGTCCCCAAGCTCCGCCTGCCAGAGGCGACAGAGGCAAGAAACCAAACTCGATCGGTGAAAAGATGGAGAAAAAACCCGGTGAGAAACCCAGGCTCAGTCGGGGAGACAGTTCTCCCCTTGTCAGACGAAACCAGTAGATCAGCTCCAGGCTGCAGGAATGTCAGACTGTGCAGAAGAATCATCTGTTTCCTGTTGTCTTGTCCAGGTGGTCCTTTACAGGGGATTTGTATCTGCGGCTCATCTAGTTGTCACGGTCTCCGCTGTGTTTCTGGGCCATAGGAGGTCCTTTCTAGGTGTTGATCCACCATCTTCTCTGGATACGGACTGGGATCCGGGTGACTGAGCGGATACAGACTGGATCTGGTGGCTACGGTGACCTCGGAATAGGGATTTCTTTAAAAGACTTTTTTTTTCATATAAGATTTTATCCAACTTTTCAGATAGAGGCATGAGAAAGAGATTGCCTTGATTGGGCTTTTTGGTTATTGGTGGGCCGAGGGGACTTTTTTGAGTTTTACTCCTCCGTTTTGGAGTGGGGGGGGGGTGGTGCTGACGAAACACATGTGGGCAGGCGTTGTCACCCTTGATGACCCTGGCGAGCGTAGTAGTTTAACAGAGGCAAGCGCACAGGCCCGAGCGTTTGGAGACACAGCTCGAGTTTCTCTTCATTGTCGCATAAATCTTTCGCCTTTTACTAAAGATTTCCGTGGAGGGGAACTTTTTGCGAGTGGACCTGTATTTTTGGGTGCTCTGCTCACTGCAGAGCTACATCGAAATGTCAAGAGCAGAATCAGTTTTGACCGTCCGCCAGCATGCTGCGAGAGGGGGCCTTGCCATCTGGTCATCGTCTGAATGGGCACTCTCTGCGTTTGACCACTTCGTGTTTATTTAGCCGGATGGGAAGGCAGCGTTTTCTTGTACGTGACGGGATGCAAATTCTTGAAGGCTCTCTTTAGTGACGGGTCCCGAACAAAGATCTCATCTGCTCCTCTAGCCCTATCGGCGACTCGTGCACTTCGAGCCTTCCTTACTGACGGCGCAAGTTGCTGAATGCCTGCTGCGTTGGTGGTATAGTGGTGAGCATAGCTGCCTTCCAAGCAGTTGACCCGGGTTCGATTCCCGGCCAACGCATGTCCTTTGGCTCGGGCTGACGTCGAAGCAGAACTCCCTCTGTGACCTGTGCCTCCACCAAAACTTTTGGATGGAATAATATCGGATGGACCCATCATTAGCTGAAGTCGCATAACACTTGCAACACTACCCGTAGCAGGGGGTCATTGTTTGGACTCTTTTTTTTTTTTAAAATTGCGCTTTAAACAAAAAGTATTGTGTCAATGCAACTGAACAACATTAATTAGGATCACAGTGCGTCAATAAAGCTGCTGACTTCCACCTGCGTTGGTGGTATAGTTTTGAGCATAGCTGCCTTCCAAGCAGTTGACCCGGGTTTCGATTCCCGGCCAACGCATGTCCTTTGGCTCGGGCTGACGTCGAAGCAGAACTCCTTCTGTGACCTGCGACTCCAACCAAACATTTTGGATGGGATCGTTCGGAAGACGAAAGAACCAGCTCTCCCCGTCGGGGAATCGAACCCCGGTCTTCCGCGTGACAGGCGGAGATACTGTCCACTATACTAACGAGGAGCCGTGCATGCTGCCGTTTCTCCCCCAACCGATGGCACTGCACTGACATAACTAAACAATGCATGGCTTCTTCTGACGCAGACCCAGCCCTAGCACCGTAAAATTTCTGATGGACCCATCATTAGCTGAAGTCGCATAACACTTGGAACACTACCCGTAGCAGGGGTCATTGTTTGGACTCTTTTTTTTTTTTTTTTTTTTTAAATTGCGCTTTAAACAAAAAGTATTGCGTCAATGCAACTGAACAACATTAATTAGGAACACAGTGCGTCAAAAAGCAAAATGACAGTTAAAGGCATTTCGTTATTGAACTCTTTGATGACATCATTCAGCTAAGTTCAGTTTTAAATAGTATCTGTAGCAATAATTTGCAATCAAGTCAACGATATCTCTGTACATGAAGTGTCCCAAGCTCCGCCTGCCAGAGGTGACAGAGGCAAGAAACCAAAACTCGATCGGTGAAAAGATGGAGAAAAAACCCGGTGAGAAACCAGGCTCAGTCGGGGAGACAGTTCTCCCTTGTCAGACGAAACCAGTAGATCAGCTCCAGGCTGCAGGAATGTCAGACTGTGCAGAAGAATCATCTGTTTCCTGTGGTCTTGTCCAGGTGTCTTTACAGGGGATTTGTATCTGCGGGCTCATCAAGTTGTCACGGTCTCCGCTGTGTTTCTGGGCCATAGAGGTCCTTTCTAGGTGTTGATCCACCATCTTCTCTGGATACGGACTGGATCCGGGTGACTGAAGCGGATACAGACTGGATCTGGTGGCTACGGTGACCTCGGAATAAGGGATTTCTTTAAAAGACTTTTTTTTTCATATAAGATTTTATCCAACTTTTCAGATAGAGGCATGAGAAAGAGATTGCCTTGATTGGGCTTTTGGTTATTGGTGGGCCGAGGGGACTTTTTTGAGTTTTACTCCTCCGTTTTGGAGTGGGGGGGGGGGGGGTGCTGACGAAACACATGTGGGCAGGCGTTGTCACCCTTGATGACCCTTGGCGAGCGTAGTAGTTTAACAGAGGCAGCGCACAGGCCCGAGCGTTTGGAGACACAGCTCGAGTTTCTCTTCATTGTCGCATAAATCTTTCGCCTTTTACTAAAGATTTCCGTGGAGGGGAACTTTTGCGAGTGACCTGTATTTTTGGGTGCTCTGCTCACTGCAGAGCTACATCGAAATGTCAAGAGCAGAATCAGTTTGACCGTCCGCCAGCATGCTGCGAGAGGGCTTGCCACTGGTCATCGTCTGAATGGGCACTCTCTGCGTTTGACCACTTCGTGTTTATTTAGCCGGATGGGAAGGCAGCGTTTTCTTGTACGTGACGGGATGCAAATTCTTGAAGGCTCTCTTTAGTGACGGGTCCGAACAAAGATCTCATCTGCTCCTCTAGCCCTATCGGCGACTCGTGCACTTCGAGCCTTCTTACTGACGGCGCAAGTTGCTGAATGCCTGCTGCGTTGGTGGTATAGTGGTGAGCATAGCTGCCTTCCAAGCAGTTGACCCGGGTTCGATTCCCGGCCAACGCATGTCCTTTGGCTCGGGCTGACGTCGAAGCAGAACTCCCTCTGTGACCTGTGCCTCCACCCAAAACTTTTGGATGGAATAATATCGGATGGACCCATCATTAGCTGAAGTCGCATAACACTTGCAACACTACCCGTAGCAGGGGTCATTGTTTGGACTCTTTTTTTTTTTTAAATTGCGCTTTAAACAAAAAGTATTGTGTCAATGCAACTGAACAACATTAATTAGGAACACAGTGCGTCAATAAAGCTGCTGACTTCCACCTGCGTTGGTGGTATAGTTTTGAGCATAGCTGCCTTCCAAGCAGTTGACCCGGGTTCGATTCCCGGCCAACGCATGTCCTTTGGCTCGGGCTGACGTCGAAGCAGAACTCCTTCTGTGACCTGCGACTCCAACCAAACATTTTGGATGGATCGTTCGGAAGACGAAAAGAACCAGCTCTCCCCGTCGGGGAATCGAACCCCGGTCTTCCGCGTGACAGGCGGAGATACTGTCCACTATACTAACGAGGAGCCGTGCATGCTGCCGTTTCTCCCCCAACCGATGGCACTGCACTGACATAACTAAACAATGCATGGCTTCTTCTGACGCAGACCCAGCCCTAGCACCGTAAAATTTCTGATGGACCCATCATTAGCTGAAGTCGCATAACACTTGGAACACTACCCGTAGCAGGGGTCATTGTTTGGACTCTTTTTTTTTTTTTTTTTTTTTAAATTGCGCTTTAAACAAAAAGTATTGCGTCAATGCAACTGAACAACATTAATTAGGAACACAGTGCGTCAAAAAGCAAAATGACAGTTAAAGGCATTTCGTTATTGAACTCTTTGATGACATCATTCAGCTAAGTTCAGTTTTAAATAGTATCTGTGCAATAATTTGCAATCAAGTCAACGATATCTCTGTACATGAAGTGTCCCAAGCTCCGCCTGCCAGAGGCGACAGAGGCAAGAAACCAAAACTCGATCGGTGAAAAGATGGAGAAAAAACCCGGTGAGAAACCAGGCTCAGTCGGGGAGACAGTTCTCCCCTTGTCAGACGAAACCAGTAGATCAGCTCCAGGCTGCAGGAATGTCAGACTGTGCAGAAGAATCATCTGTTTCCTGTGGTCTTGTCCAGGTGGTCTTTACAGGGGATTTGTATCTGCGGCTCATCTAGTTGTCACGGTCTCCGCTGTGTTTCTGGGCCATAGAGGTCCTTTCTAGGTGTTGATCCACCATCTTCTCTGGATACGGACTGGATCCGGGTGACTGAAGCGGATACAGACTGGATCTGGTGGCTACGGTGACCTCGGAATAAGGGATTTCTTTAAAAGACTTTTTTTTTCATATAAGATTTTATCCAACTTTTCAGATAGAGGCATGAGAAAGAGATTGCCTTGATTGGGCTTTTGGTTATTGGTGGGCCGAGGGGACTTTTTTGAGTTTTACTCCTCCGTTTTGGAGTGGGGGGGGGGGGGGTGCTGACGAAACACATGTGGGCAGGCGTTGTCACCCTTGATGACCCTTGGCGAGCGTAGTAGTTTAACAGAGGCAGCGCACAGGCCCGAGCGTTTGGAGACACAGCTCGAGTTTCTCTTCATTGTCGCATAAATCTTTCGCCTTTTACTAAAGATTTCCGTGGAGGGGAACTTTTGCGAGTGACCTGTATTTTTGGGTGCTCTGCTCACTGCAGAGCTACATCGAAATGTCAAGAGCAGAATCAGTTTGACCGTCCGCCAGCATGCTGCGAGAGGGCTTGCCACTGGTCATCGTCTGAATGGGCACTCTCTGCGTTTGACCACTTCGTGTTTATTTAGCCGGATGGGAAGGCAGCGTTTTCTTGTACGTGACGGGATGCAAATTCTTGAAGGCTCTCTTTAGTGACGGGTCCGAACAAAGATCTCATCTGCTCCTCTAGCCCTATCGGCGACTCGTGCACTTCGAGCCTTCTTACTGACGGCGCAAGTTGCTGAATGCCTGCTGCGTTGGTGGTATAGTGGTGAGCATAGCTGCCTTCCAAGCAGTTGACCCGGGTTCGATTCCCGGCCAACGCATGTCCTTTGGCTCGGGCTGACGTCGAAGCAGAACTCCCTCTGTGACCTGTGCCTCCACCCAAAACTTTTGGATGGAATAATATCGGATGGACCCATCATTAGCTGAAGTCGCATAACACTTGCAACACTACCCGTAGCAGGGGTCATTGTTTGGACTCTTTTTTTTTTTTAAATTGCGCTTTAAACAAAAAGTATTGTGTCAATGCAACTGAACAACATTAATTAGGAACACAGTGCGTCAATAAAGCTGCTGACTTCCACCTGCGTTGGTGGTATAGTTTTGAGCATAGCTGCCTTCCAAGCAGTTGACCCGGGTTCGATTCCCGGCCAACGCATGTCCTTTGGCTCGGGCTGACGTCGAAGCAGAACTCCTTCTGTGACCTGCGACTCCAACCAAACATTTTGGATGGATCGTTCGGAAGACGAAAAGAACCAGCTCTCCCCGTCGGGGAATCGAACCCCGGTCTTCCGCGTGACAGGCGGAGATACTGTCCACTATACTAACGAGGAGCCGTGCATGCTGCCGTTTCTCCCCCAACCGATGGCACTGCACTGACATAACTAAACAATGCATGGCTTCTTCTGACGCAGACCCAGCCCTAGCACCGTAAAATTTCTGATGGACCCATCATTAGCTGAAGTCGCATAACACTTGGAACACTACCCGTAGCAGGGGTCATTGTTTGGACTCTTTTTTTTTTTTTTTTTTTTTAAATTGCGCTTTAAACAAAAAGTATTGCGTCAATGCAACTGAACAACATTAATTAGGAACACAGTGCGTCAAAAAGCAAAATGACAGTTAAAGGCATTTCGTTATTGAACTCTTTGATGACATCATTCAGCTAAGTTCAGTTTTAAATAGTATCTGTGCAATAATTTGCAATCAAGTCAACGATATCTCTGTACATGAAGTGTCCCAAGCTCCGCCTGCCAGAGGCGACAGAGGCAAGAAACCAAAACTCGATCGGTGAAAAGATGGAGAAAAAACCCGGTGAGAAACCAGGCTCAGTCGGGGAGACAGTTCTCCCCTTGTCAGACGAAACCAGTAGATCAGCTCCAGGCTGCAGGAATGTCAGACTGTGCAGAAGAATCATCTGTTTCCTGTGGTCTTGTCCAGGTGGTCTTTACAGGGGATTTGTATCTGCGGCTCATCTAGTTGTCACGGTCTCCGCTGTGTTTCTGGGCCATAGAGGTCCTTTCTAGGTGTTGATCCACCATCTTCTCTGGATACGGACTGGATCCGGGTGACTGAAGCGGATACAGACTGGATCTGGTGGCTACGGTGACCTCGGAATAAGGGATTTCTTTAAAAGACTTTTTTTTTCATATAAGATTTTATCCAACTTTTCAGATAGAGGCATGAGAAAGAGATTGCCTTGATTGGGCTTTTGGTTATTGGTGGGCCGAGGGGACTTTTTTGAGTTTTACTCCTCCGTTTTGGAGTGGGGGGGGGGGGGGTGCTGACGAAACACATGTGGGCAGGCGTTGTCACCCTTGATGACCCTTGGCGAGCGTAGTAGTTTAACAGAGGCAGCGCACAGGCCCGAGCGTTTGGAGACACAGCTCGAGTTTCTCTTCATTGTCGCATAAATCTTTCGCCTTTTACTAAAGATTTCCGTGGAGGGGAACTTTTGCGAGTGACCTGTATTTTTGGGTGCTCTGCTCACTGCAGAGCTACATCGAAATGTCAAGAGCAGAATCAGTTTGACCGTCCGCCAGCATGCTGCGAGAGGGCTTGCCACTGGTCATCGTCTGAATGGGCACTCTCTGCGTTTGACCACTTCGTGTTTATTTAGCCGGATGGGAAGGCAGCGTTTTCTTGTACGTGACGGGATGCAAATTCTTGAAGGCTCTCTTTAGTGACGGGTCCGAACAAAGATCTCATCTGCTCCTCTAGCCCTATCGGCGACTCGTGCACTTCGAGCCTTCTTACTGACGGCGCAAGTTGCTGAATGCCTGCTGCGTTGGTGGTATAGTGGTGAGCATAGCTGCCTTCCAAGCAGTTGACCCGGGTTCGATTCCCGGCCAACGCATGTCCTTTGGCTCGGGCTGACGTCGAAGCAGAACTCCCTCTGTGACCTGTGCCTCCACCCAAAACTTTTGGATGGAATAATATCGGATGGACCCATCATTAGCTGAAGTCGCATAACACTTGCAACACTACCCGTAGCAGGGGTCATTGTTTGGACTCTTTTTTTTTTTTAAATTGCGCTTTAAACAAAAAGTATTGTGTCAATGCAACTGAACAACATTAATTAGGAACACAGTGCGTCAATAAAGCTGCTGACTTCCACCTGCGTTGGTGGTATAGTTTTGAGCATAGCTGCCTTCCAAGCAGTTGACCCGGGTTCGATTCCCGGCCAACGCATGTCCTTTGGCTCGGGCTGACGTCGAAGCAGAACTCCTTCTGTGACCTGCGACTCCAACCAAACATTTTGGATGGATCGTTCGGAAGACGAAAAGAACCAGCTCTCCCCGTCGGGGAATCGAACCCAGGTCTTCCGCGTGACAGGCGGAGATACTGTCCACTATACTAACGAGGAGCCGTGCATGCTGCCGTTTCTCCCCCAACCGATGGCACTGCACTGACATAACTAAACAATGCATGGCTTCTTCTGACGCAGACCCAGCCCTAGCACCGTAAAATTTCTGATGGACCCATCATTAGCTGAAGTCGCATAACACTTGGAACACTACCCGTAGCAGGGGTCATTGTTTGGACTCTTTTTTTTTTTTTTTTTTTTTAAATTGCGCTTTAAACAAAAAGTATTGCGTCAATGCAACTGAACAACATTAATTAGGAACACAGTGCGTCAAAAAGCAAAATGACAGTTAAAGGCATTTCGTTATTGAACTCTTTGATGACATCATTCAGCTAAGTTCAGTTTTAAATAGTATCTGTGCAATAATTTGCAATCAAGTCAACGATATCTCTGTACATGAAGTGTCCCAAGCTCCGCCTGCCAGAGGCGACAGAGGCAAGAAACCAAAACTCGATCGGTGAAAAGATGGAGAAAAAACCCGGTGAGAAACCAGGCTCAGTCGGGGAGACAGTTCTCCCCTTGTCAGACGAAACCAGTAGATCAGCTCCAGGCTGCAGGAATGTCAGACTGTGCAGAAGAATCATCTGTTTCCTGTGGTCTTGTCCAGGTGGTCTTTACAGGGGATTTGTATCTGCGGCTCATCTAGTTGTCACGGTCTCCGCTGTGTTTCTGGGCCATAGAGGTCCTTTCTAGGTGTTGATCCACCATCTTCTCTGGATACGGACTGGATCCGGGTGACTGAAGCGGATACAGACTGGATCTGGTGGCTACGGTGACCTCGGAATAAGGGATTTCTTTAAAAGACTTTTTTTTTCATATAAGATTTTATCCAACTTTTCAGATAGAGGCATGAGAAAGAGATTGCCTTGATTGGGCTTTTGGTTATTGGTGGGCCGAGGGGACTTTTTTGAGTTTTACTCCTCCGTTTTGGAGTGGGGGGGGGGTGCTGACGAAACACATGTGGGCAGGCGTTGTCACCCTTGATGACCCTTGGCGAGCGTAGTAGTTTAACAGAGGCAGCGCACAGGCCCGAGCGTTTGGAGACACAGCTCGAGTTTCTCTTCATTGTCGCATAAATCTTTCGCCTTTTACTAAAGATTTCCGTGGAGGGGAACTTTTGCGAGTGACCTGTATTTTTGGGTGCTCTGCTCACTGCAGAGCTACATCGAAATGTCAAGAGCAGAATCAGTTTGACCGTCCGCCAGCATGCTGCGAGAGGGCTTGCCACTGGTCATCGTCTGAATGGGCACTCTCTGCGTTTGACCACTTCGTGTTTATTTAGCCGGATGGGAAGGCAGCGTTTTCTTGTACGTGACGGGATGCAAATTCTTGAAGGCTCTCTTTAGTGACGGGTCCGAACAAAGATCTCATCTGCTCCTCTAGCCCTATCGGCGACTCGTGCACTTCGAGCCTTCTTACTGACGGCGCAAGTTGCTGAATGCCTGCTGCGTTGGTGGTATAGTGGTGAGCATAGCTGCCTTCCAAGCAGTTGACCCGGGTTCGATTCCCGGCCAACGCATGTCCTTTGGCTCGGGCTGACGTCGAAGCAGAACTCCCTCTGTGACCTGTGCCTCCACCCAAAACTTTTGGATGGAATAATATCGGATGGACCCATCATTAGCTGAAGTCGCATAACACTTGCAACACTACCCGTAGCAGGGGTCATTGTTTGGACTCTTTTTTTTTTTTAAATTGCGCTTTAAACAAAAAGTATTGTGTCAATGCAACTGAACAACATTAATTAGGAACACAGTGCGTCAATAAAGCTGCTGACTTCCACCTGCGTTGGTGGTATAGTGGTGAGCATAGCTGCCTTCCAAGCAGTTGACCCGGGTTCGATTCCCGGCCAACGCATGTCCTTTGGCTCGGGCTGACGTCGAAGCAGAACTCCTTCTGTGACCTGCGACTCCAACCAAACATTTTGGATGGATCGTTCGGAAGACGAAAAGAACCAGCTCTCCCCGTCGGGGAATCGAACCCCGGTCTTCCGCGTGACAGGCGGAGATACTGTCCACTATACTAACGAGGAGCCGTGCATGCTGCCGTTTCTCCCCCAACCGATGGCACTGCACTGACATAACTAAACAATGCATGGCTTCTTCTGACGCAGACCCAGCCCTAGCACCGTAAAATTTCTGATGGACCCATCATTAGCTGAAGTCGCATAACACTTGGAACACTACCCGTAGCAGGGGTCATTGTTTGGACTCTTTTTTTTTTTTTTTTTTTTTAAATTGCGCTTTAAACAAAAAGTATTGCGTCAATGCAACTGAACAACATTAATTAGGAACACAGTGCGTCAAAAAGCAAAATGACAGTTAAAGGCATTTCGTTATTGAACTCTTTGATGACATCATTCAGCTAAGTTCAGTTTTAAATAGTATCTGTGCAATAATTTGCAATCAAGTCAACGATATCTCTGTACATGAAGTGTCCCAAGCTCCGCCTGCCAGAGGCGACAGAGGCAAGAAACCAAAACTCGATCGGTGAAAAGATGGAGAAAAAACCCGGTGAGAAACCAGGCTCAGTCGGGGAGACAGTTCTCCCCTTGTCAGACGAAACCAGTAGATCAGCTCCAGGCTGCAGGAATGTCAGACTGTGCAGAAGAATCATCTGTTTCCTGTGGTCTTGTCCAGGTGGTCTTTACAGGGGATTTGTATCTGCGGCTCATCTAGTTGTCACGGTCTCCGCTGTGTTTCTGGGCCATAGAGGTCCTTTCTAGGTGTTGATCCACCATCTTCTCTGGATACGGACTGGATCCGGGTGACTGAAGCGGATACAGACTGGATCTGGTGGCTACGGTGACCTCGGAATAAGGGATTTCTTTAAAAGACTTTTTTTTTCATATAAGATTTTATCCAACTTTTCAGATAGAGGCATGAGAAAGAGATTGCCTTGATTGGGCTTTTGGTTATTGGTGGGCCGAGGGGACTTTTTTGAGTTTTACTCCTCCGTTTTGGAGTGGGGGGGGGGTGCTGACGAAACACATGTGGGCAGGCGTTGTCACCCTTGATGACCCTTGGCGAGCGTAGTAGTTTAACAGAGGCAGCGCACAGGCCCGAGCGTTTGGAGACACAGCTCGAGTTTCTCTTCATTGTCGCATAAATCTTTCGCCTTTTACTAAAGATTTCCGTGGAGGGGAACTTTTGCGAGTGACCTGTATTTTTGGGTGCTCTGCTCACTGCAGAGCTACATCGAAATGTCAAGAGCAGAATCAGTTTGACCGTCCGCCAGCATGCTGCGAGAGGGCTTGCCACTGGTCATCGTCTGAATGGGCACTCTCTGCGTTTGACCACTTCGTGTTTATTTAGCCGGATGGGAAGGCAGCGTTTTCTTGTACGTGACGGGATGCAAATTCTTGAAGGCTCTCTTTAGTGACGGGTCCGAACAAAGATCTCATCTGCTCCTCTAGCCCTATCGGCGACTCGTGCACTTCGAGCCTTCTTACTGACGGCGCAAGTTGCTGAATGCCTGCTGCGTTGGTGGTATAGTGGTGAGCATAGCTGCCTTCCAAGCAGTTGACCCGGGTTCGATTCCCGGCCAACGCATGTCCTTTGGCTCGGGCTGACGTCGAAGCAGAACTCCCTCTGTGACCTGTGCCTCCACCCAAAACTTTTGGATGGAATAATATCGGATGGACCCATCATTAGCTGAAGTCGCATAACACTTGCAACACTACCCGTAGCAGGGGTCATTGTTTGGACTCTTTTTTTTTTTTAAATTGCGCTTTAAACAAAAAGTATTGTGTCAATGCAACTGAACAACATTAATTAGGAACACAGTGCGTCAATAAAGCTGCTGACTTCCACCTGCGTTGGTGGTATAGTTTTGAGCATAGCTGCCTTCCAAGCAGTTGACCCGGGTTCGATTCCCGGCCAACGCATGTCCTTTGGCTCGGGCTGACGTCGAAGCAGAACTCCTTCTGTGACCTGCGACTCCAACCAAACATTTTGGATGGATCGTTCGGAAGACGAAAAGAACCAGCTCTCCCCGTCGGGGAATCGAACCCCGGTCTTCCGCGTGACAGGCGGAGATACTGTCCACTATACTAACGAGGAGCCGTGCATGCTGCCGTTTCTCCCCCAACCGATGGCACTGCACTGACATAACTAAACAATGCATGGCTTCTTCTGACGCAGACCCAGCCCTAGCACCGTAAAATTTCTGATGGACCCATCATTAGCTGAAGTCGCATAACACTTGGAACACTACCCGTAGCAGGGGTCATTGTTTGGACTCTTTTTTTTTTTTTTTTTTTTTAAATTGCGCTTTAAACAAAAAGTATTGCGTCAATGCAACTGAACAACATTAATTAGGAACACAGTGCGTCAAAAAGCAAAATGACAGTTAAAGGCATTTCGTTATTGAACTCTTTGATGACATCATTCAGCTAAGTTCAGTTTTAAATAGTATCTGTGCAATAATTTGCAATCAAGTCAACGATATCTCTGTACATGAAGTGTCCCAAGCTCCGCCTGCCAGAGGCGACAGAGGCAAGAAACCAAAACTCGATCGGTGAAAAGATGGAGAAAAAACCCGGTGAGAAACCAGGCTCAGTCGGGGAGACAGTTCTCCCCTTGTCAGACGAAACCAGTAGATCAGCTCCAGGCTGCAGGAATGTCAGACTGTGCAGAAGAATCATCTGTTTCCTGTGGTCTTGTCCAGGTGGTCTTTACAGGGGATTTGTATCTGCGGCTCATCTAGTTGTCACGGTCTCCGCTGTGTTTCTGGGCCATAGAGGTCCTTTCTAGGTGTTGATCCACCATCTTCTCTGGATACGGACTGGATCCGGGTGACTGAAGCGGATACAGACTGGATCTGGTGGCTACGGTGACCTCGGAATAAGGGATTTCTTTAAAAGACTTTTTTTTTCATATAAGATTTTATCCAACTTTTCAGATAGAGGCATGAGAAAGAGATTGCCTTGATTGGGCTTTTGGTTATTGGTGGGCCGAGGGGACTTTTTTGAGTTTTACTCCTCCGTTTTGGAGTGGGGGGGGGGTGCTGACGAAACACATGTGGGCAGGCGTTGTCACCCTTGATGACCCTTGGCGAGCGTAGTAGTTTAACAGAGGCAGCGCACAGGCCCGAGCGTTTGGAGACACAGCTCGAGTTTCTCTTCATTGTCGCATAAATCTTTCGCCTTTTACTAAAGATTTCCGTGGAGGGGAACTTTTGCGAGTGACCTGTATTTTTGGGTGCTCTGCTCACTGCAGAGCTACATCGAAATGTCAAGAGCAGAATCAGTTTGACCGTCCGCCAGCATGCTGCGAGAGGGCTTGCCACTGGTCATCGTCTGAATGGGCACTCTCTGCGTTTGACCACTTCGTGTTTATTTAGCCGGATGGGAAGGCAGCGTTTTCTTGTACGTGACGGGATGCAAATTCTTGAAGGCTCTCTTTAGTGACG
Organism: Carassius gibelio; assembly: GCF_023724105.1. Taxonomy (NCBI): domain Eukaryota; kingdom Metazoa; phylum Chordata; class Actinopteri; order Cypriniformes; family Cyprinidae; genus Carassius; species Carassius gibelio. The sequence goes on along the minus strand of NC_068414.1, from coordinate 1,745,056 downwards.
GGTCCGAACAAAGATCTCATCTGCTCCTCTAGCCCTATCGGCGACTCGTGCACTTCGAGCCTTCTTACTGACGGCGCAAGTTGCTGAATGCCTGCTGCGTTGGTGGTATAGTGGTGAGCATAGCTGCCTTCCAAGCAGTTGACCCGGGTTCGATTCCCGGCCAACGCATGTCCTTTGGCTCGGGCTGACGTCGAAGCAGAATTCCCTCTGTGACCTGTGCCTCCACCCAAAACTTTTGGATGGAATAATATCGGATGGACCCATCATTAGCTGAAGTCGCATAACACTTGCAACACTACCCGTAGCAGGGGTCATTGTTTGGACTCTTTTTTTTTTTTAAATTGTGCTTTAAACAAAAAGTATTGTGTCAATGCAACTGAACAACATTAATTAGGAACACAGTGCGTCAATAAAGCTGCTGACTTCCACCTGCGTTGGTGGTATAGTGGTGAGCATAGCTGCCTTCCAAGCAGTTGACCCGGGTTCGATTCCCGGCCAACGCATGTCCTTTGGCTCGGGCTGACGTCGAAGCAGAACTCCTTCTGTGACCTGCGACTCCAACCAAACATTTTGGATGGATCGTTCGGAAGACGAAAAGAACCAGCTCTCCCCGTCGGGGAATCGAACCCCGGTCTTCCGCGTGACAGGCGGAGATACTGTCCACTATACTAACGAGGAGCCGTGCATGCTGCCGTTTCTCCCCCAACCGATGGCACTGCACTGACATAACTAAACAATGCATGGCTTCTTCTGACGCAGACCCAGCCCTAGCACCGTAAAATTTCTGATGGACCCATCATTAGCTGAAGTCGCATAACACTTGGAACACTACCCGTAGCAGGGGTCATTGTTTGGACTCTTTTTTTTTTTTTTTTTTTTTAAATTGCGCTTTAAACAAAAAGTATTGCGTCAATGCAACTGAACAACATTAATTAGGAACACAGTGCGTCAAAAAGCAAAATGACAGTTAAAGGCATTTCGTTATTGAACTCTTTGATGACATCATTCAGCTAAGTTCAGTTTTAAATAGTATCTGTGCAATAATTTGCAATCAAGTCAACGATATCTCTGTACATGAAGTGTCCCAAGCTCCGCCTGCCAGAGGCGACAGAGGCAAGAAACCAAAACTCGATCGGTGAAAAGATGGAGAAAAAACCCGGTGAGAAACCAGGCTCAGTCGGGGAGACAGTTCTCCCCTTGTCAGACGAAACCAGTAGATCAGCTCCAGGCTGCAGGAATGTCAGACTGTGCAGAAGAATCATCTGTTTCCTGTGGTCTTGTCCAGGTGGTCTTTACAGGGGATTTGTATCTGCGGCTCATCTAGTTGTCACGGTCTCCGCTGTGTTTCTGGGCCATAGAGGTCCTTTCTAGGTGTTGATCCACCATCTTCTCTGGATACGGACTGGATCCGGGTGACTGAAGCGGATACAGACTGGATCTGGTGGCTACGGTGACCTCGGAATAAGGGATTTCTTTAAAAGACTTTTTTTTTCATATAAGATTTTATCCAACTTTTCAGATAGAGGCATGAGAAAGAGATTGCCTTGATTGGGCTTTTGGTTATTGGTGGGCCGAGGGGACTTTTTTGAGTTTTACTCCTCCGTTTTGGAGTGGGGGGGGGGTGCTGACGAAACACATGTGGGCAGGCGTTGTCACCCTTGATGACCCTTGGCGAGCGTAGTAGTTTAACAGAGGCAGCGCACAGGCCCGAGCGTTTGGAGACACAGCTCGAGTTTCTCTTCATTGTCGCATAAATCTTTCGCCTTTTACTAAAGATTTCCGTGGAGGGGAACTTTTGCGAGTGACCTGTATTTTTGGGTGCTCTGCTCACTGCAGAGCTACATCGAAATGTCAAGAGCAGAATCAGTTTGACCGTCCGCCAGCATGCTGCGAGAGGGCTTGCCACTGGTCATCGTCTGAATGGGCACTCTCTGCGTTTGACCACTTCGTGTTTATTTAGCCGGATGGGAAGGCAGCGTTTTCTTGTACGTGACGGGATGCAAATTCTTGAAGGCTCTCTTTAGTGACGGGTCCGAACAAAGATCTCATCTGCTCCTCTAGCCCTATCGGCGACTCGTGCACTTCGAGCCTTCTTACTGACGGCGCAAGTTGCTGAATGCCTGCTGCGTTGGTGGTATAGTGGTGAGCATAGCTGCCTTCCAAGCAGTTGACCCGGGTTCGATTCCCGGCCAACGCATGTCCTTTGGCTCGGGCTGACGTCGAAGCAGAACTCCCTCTGTGACCTGTGCCTCCACCCAAAACTTTTGGATGGAATAATATCGGATGGACCCATCATTAGCTGAAGTCGCATAACACTTGCAACACTACCCGTAGCAGGGGTCATTGTTTGGACTCTTTTTTTTTTTTAAATTGCGCTTTAAACAAAAAGTATTGTGTCAATGCAACTGAACAACATTAATTAGGAACACAGTGCGTCAATAAAGCTGCTGACTTCCACCTGCGTTGGTGGTATAGTGGTGAGCATAGCTGCCTTCCAAGCAGTTGACCCGGGTTCGATTCCCGGCCAACGCATGTCCTTTGGCTCGGGCTGACGTCGAAGCAGAACTCCTTCTGTGACCTGCGACTCCAACCAAACATTTTGGATGGATCGTTCGGAAGACGAAAAGAACCAGCTCTCCCCGTCGGGGAATCGAACCCCGGTCTTCCGCGTGACAGGCGGAGATACTGTCCACTATACTAACGAGGAGCCGTGCATGCTGCCGTTTCTCCCCCAACCGATGGCACTGCACTGACATAACTAAACAATGCATGGCTTCTTCTGACGCAGACCCAGCCCTAGCACCGTAAAATTTCTGATGGACCCATCATTAGCTGAAGTCGCATAACACTTGGAACACTACCCGTAGCAGGGGTCATTGTTTGGACTCTTTTTTTTTTTTTTTTTTTTTAAATTGCGCTTTAAACAAAAAGTATTGCGTCAATGCAACTGAACAACATTAATTAGGAACACAGTGCGTCAAAAAGCAAAATGACAGTTAAAGGCATTTCGTTATTGAACTCTTTGATGACATCATTCAGCTAAGTTCAGTTTTAAATAGTATCTGTGCAATAATTTGCAATCAAGTCAACGATATCTCTGTACATGAAGTGTCCCAAGCTCCGCCTGCCAGAGGCGACAGAGGCAAGAAACCAAAACTCGATCGGTGAAAAGATGGAGAAAAAACCCGGTGAGAAACCAGGCTCAGTCGGGGAGACAGTTCTCCCCTTGTCAGACGAAACCAGTAGATCAGCTCCAGGCTGCAGGAATGTCAGACTGTGCAGAAGAATCATCTGTTTCCTGTGGTCTTGTCCAGGTGGTCTTTACAGGGGATTTGTATCTGCGGCTCATCTAGTTGTCACGGTCTCCGCTGTGTTTCTGGGCCATAGAGGTCCTTTCTAGGTGTTGATCCACCATCTTCTCTGGATACGGACTGGATCCGGGTGACTGAAGCGGATACAGACTGGATCTGGTGGCTACGGTGACCTCGGAATAAGGGATTTCTTTAAAAGACTTTTTTTTTCATATAAGATTTTATCCAACTTTTCAGATAGAGGCATGAGAAAGAGATTGCCTTGATTGGGCTTTTGGTTATTGGTGGGCCGAGGGGACTTTTTTGAGTTTTACTCCTCCGTTTTGGAGTGGGGGGGGGGGGGTGCTGACGAAACACATGTGGGCAGGCGTTGTCACCCTTGATGACCCTTGGCGAGCGTAGTAGTTTAACAGAGGCAGCGCACAGGCCCGAGCGTTTGGAGACACAGCTCGAGTTTCTCTTCATTGTCGCATAAATCTTTCGCCTTTTACTAAAGATTTCCGTGGAGGGGAACTTTTGCGAGTGACCTGTATTTTTGGGTGCTCTGCTCACTGCAGAGCTACATCGAAATGTCAAGAGCAGAATCAGTTTGACCGTCCGCCAGCATGCTGCGAGAGGGCTTGCCACTGGTCATCGTCTGAATGGGCACTCTCTGCGTTTGACCACTTCGTGTTTATTTAGCCGGATGGGAAGGCAGCGTTTTCTTGTACGTGACGGGATGCAAATTCTTGAAGGCTCTCTTTAGTGACGGGTCCGAACAAAGATCTCATCTGCTCCTCTAGCCCTATCGGCGACTCGTGCACTTCGAGCCTTCTTACTGACGGCGCAAGTTGCTGAATGCCTGCTGCGTTGGTGGTATAGTGGTGAGCATAGCTGCCTTCCAAGCAGTTGACCCGGGTTCGATTCCCGGCCAACGCATGTCCTTTGGCTCGGGCTGACGTCGAAGCAGAACTCCCTCTGTGACCTGTGCCTCCACCCAAAACTTTTGGATGGAATAATATCGGATGGACCCATCATTAGCTGAAGTCGCATAACACTTGCAACACTACCCGTAGCAGGGGTCATTGTTTGGACTCTTTTTTTTTTTTAAATTGCGCTTTAAACAAAAAGTATTGTGTCAATGCAACTGAACAACATTAATTAGGAACACAGTGCGTCAATAAAGCTGCTGACTTCCACCTGCGTTGGTGGTATAGTGGTGAGCATAGCTGCCTTCCAAGCAGTTGACCCGGGTTCGATTCCCGGCCAACGCATGTCCTTTGGCTCGGGCTGACGTCGAAGCAGAACTCCTTCTGTGACCTGCGACTCCAACCAAACATTTTGGATGGATCGTTCGGAAGACGAAAAGAACCAGCTCTCCCCGTCGGGGAATCGAACCCCGGTCTTCCGCGTGACAGGCGGAGATACTGTCCACTATACTAACGAGGAGCCGTGCATGCTGCCGTTTCTCCCCCAACCGATGGCACTGCACTGACATAACTAAACAATGCATGGCTTCTTCTGACGCAGACCCAGCCCTAGCACCGTAAAATTTCTGATGGACCCATCATTAGCTGAAGTCGCATAACACTTGGAACACTACCCGTAGCAGGGGTCATTGTTTGGACTCTTTTTTTTTTTTTTTTTTTTTAAATTGCGCTTTAAACAAAAAGTATTGCGTCAATGCAACTGAACAACATTAATTAGGAACACAGTGCGTCAAAAAGCAAAATGACAGTTAAAGGCATTTCGTTATTGAACTCTTTGATGACATCATTCAGCTAAGTTCAGTTTTAAATAGTATCTGTGCAATAATTTGCAATCAAGTCAACGATATCTCTGTACATGAAGTGTCCCAAGCTCCGCCTGCCAGAGGCGACAGAGGCAAGAAACCAAAACTCGATCGGTGAAAAGATGGAGAAAAAACCCGGTGAGAAACCAGGCTCAGTCGGGGAGACAGTTCTCCCCTTGTCAGACGAAACCAGTAGATCAGCTCCAGGCTGCAGGAATGTCAGACTGTGCAGAAGAATCATCTGTTTCCTGTGGTCTTGTCCAGGTGGTCTTTACAGGGGATTTGTATCTGCGGCTCATCTAGTTGTCACGGTCTCCGCTGTGTTTCTGGGCCATAGAGGTCCTTTCTAGGTGTTGATCCACCATCTTCTCTGGATACGGACTGGATCCGGGTGACTGAAGCGGATACAGACTGGATCTGGTGGCTACGGTGACCTCGGAATAAGGGATTTCTTTAAAAGACTTTTTTTTTCATATAAGATTTTATCCAACTTTTCAGATAGAGGCATGAGAAAGAGATTGCCTTGATTGGGCTTTTGGTTATTGGTGGGCCGAGGGGACTTTTTTGAGTTTTACTCCTCCGTTTTGGAGTGGGGGGGGGGGTGCTGACGAAACACATGTGGGCAGGCGTTGTCACCCTTGATGACCCTTGGCGAGCGTAGTAGTTTAACAGAGGCAGCGCACAGGCCCGAGCGTTTGGAGACACAGCTCGAGTTTCTCTTCATTGTCGCATAAATCTTTCGCCTTTTACTAAAGATTTCCGTGGAGGGGAACTTTTGCGAGTGACCTGTATTTTTGGGTGCTCTGCTCACTGCAGAGCTACATCGAAATGTCAAGAGCAGAATCAGTTTGACCGTCCGCCAGCATGCTGCGAGAGGGCTTGCCACTGGTCATCGTCTGAATGGGCACTCTCTGCGTTTGACCACTTCGTGTTTATTTAGCCGGATGGGAAGGCAGCGTTTTCTTGTACGTGACGGGATGCAAATTCTTGAAGGCTCTCTTTAGTGACGGGTCCGAACAAAGATCTCATCTGCTCCTCTAGCCCTATCGGCGACTCGTGCACTTCGAGCCTTCTTACTGACGGCGCAAGTTGCTGAATGCCTGCTGCGTTGGTGGTATAGTGGTGAGCATAGCTGCCTTCCAAGCAGTTGACCCGGGTTCGATTCCCGGCCAACGCATGTCCTTTGGCTCGGGCTGACGTCGAAGCAGAACTCCCTCTGTGACCTGTGCCTCCACCCAAAACTTTTGGATGGAATAATATCGGATGGACCCATCATTAGCTGAAGTCGCATAACACTTGCAACACTACCCGTAGCAGGGGTCATTGTTTGGACTCTTTTTTTTTTTTAAATTGCGCTTTAAACAAAAAGTATTGTGTCAATGCAACTGAACAACATTAATTAGGAACACAGTGCGTCAATAAAGCTGCTGACTTCCACCTGCGTTGGTGGTATAGTGGTGAGCATAGCTGCCTTCCAAGCAGTTGACCCGGGTTCGATTCCCGGCCAACGCATGTCCTTTGGCTCGGGCTGACGTCGAAGCAGAACTCCTTCTGTGACCTGCGACTCCAACCAAACATTTTGGATGGATCGTTCGGAAGACGAAAAGAACCAGCTCTCCCCGTCGGGGAATCGAACCCCGGTCTTCCGCGTGACAGGCGGAGATACTGTCCACTATACTAACGAGGAGCCGTGCATGCTGCCGTTTCTCCCCCAACCGATGGCACTGCACTGACATAACTAAACAATGCATGGCTTCTTCTGACGCAGACCCAGCCCTAGCACCATAAAATTTCTGATGGACCCATCATTAGCTGAAGTCGCATAACACTTGGAACACTACCCGTAGCAGGGGTCATTGTTTGGACTCTTTTTTTTTTTTTTTTTTTTTAAATTGCGCTTTAAACAAAAAGTATTGCGTCAATGCAACTGAACAACATTAATTAGGAACACAGTGCGTCAAAAAGCAAAATGACAGTTAAAGGCATTTCGTTATTGAACTCTTTGATGACATCATTCAGCTAAGTTCAGTTTTAAATAGTATCTGTGCAATAATTTGCAATCAAGTCAACGATATCTCTGTACATGAAGTGTCCCAAGCTCCGCCTGCCAGAGGCGACAGAGGCAAGAAACCAAAACTCGATCGGTGAAAAGATGGAGAAAAAACCCGGTGAGAAACCAGGCTCAGTCGGGGAGACAGTTCTCCCCTTGTCAGACGAAACCAGTAGATCAGCTCCAGGCTGCAGGAATGTCAGACTGTGCAGAAGAATCATCTGTTTCCTGTGGTCTTGTCCAGGTGGTCTTTACAGGGGATTTGTATCTGCGGCTCATCTAGTTGTCACGGTCTCCGCTGTGTTTCTGGGCCATAGAGGTCCTTTCTAGGTGTTGATCCACCATCTTCTCTGGATACGGACTGGATCCGGGTGACTGAAGCGGATACAGACTGGATCTGGTGGCTACGGTGACCTCGGAATAAGGGATTTCTTTAAAAGACTTTTTTTTTCATATAAGATTTTATCCAACTTTTCAGATAGAGGCATGAGAAAGAGATTGCCTTGATTGGGCTTTTGGTTATTGGTGGGCCGAGGGGACTTTTTTGAGTTTTACTCCTCCGTTTTGGAGTGGGGGGGGGGGGTGCTGACGAAACACATGTGGGCAGGCGTTGTCACCCTTGATGACCCTTGGCGAGCGTAGTAGTTTAACAGAGGCAGCGCACAGGCCCGAGCGTTTGGAGACACAGCTCGAGTTTCTCTTCATTGTCGCATAAATCTTTCGCCTTTTACTAAAGATTTCCGTGGAGGGGAACTTTTGCGAGTGACCTGTATTTTTGGGTGCTCTGCTCACTGCAGAGCTACATCGAAATGTCAAGAGCAGAATCAGTTTGACCGTCCGCCAGCATGCTGCGAGAGGGCTTGCCACTGGTCATCGTCTGAATGGGCACTCTCTGCGTTTGACCACTTCGTGTTTATTTAGCCGGATGGGAAGGCAGCGTTTTCTTGTACGTGACGGGATGCAAATTCTTGAAGGCTCTCTTTAGTGACGGGTCCGAACAAAGATCTCATCTGCTCCTCTAGCCCTATCGGCGACTCGTGCACTTCGAGCCTTCTTACTGACGGCGCAAGTTGCTGAATGCCTGCTGCGTTGGTGGTATAGTGGTGAGCATAGCTGCCTTCCAAGCAGTTGACCCGGGTTCGATTCCCGGCCAACGCATGTCCTTTGGCTCGGGCTGACGTCGAAGCAGAACTCCCTCTGTGACCTGTGCCTCCACCCAAAACTTTTGGATGGAATAATATCGGATGGACCCATCATTAGCTGAAGTCGCATAACACTTGCAACACTACCCGTAGCAGGGGTCATTGTTTGGACTCTTTTTTTTTTTTAAATTGCGCTTTAAACAAAAAGTATTGTGTCAATGCAACTGAACAACATTAATTAGGAACACAGTGCGTCAATAAAGCTGCTGACTTCCACCTGCGTTGGTGGTATAGTGGTGAGCATAGCTGCCTTCCAAGCAGTTGACCCGGGTTCGATTCCCGGCCAACGCATGTCCTTTGGCTCGGGCTGACGTCGAAGCAGAACTCCTTCTGTGACCTGCGACTCCAACCAAAAATTTTGGATGGATCGTTCGGAAGACGAAAAGAACCAGCTCTCCCCGTCGGGGAATCGAACCCCGGTCTTCCGCGTGACAGGCGGAGATACTGTCCACTATACTAACGAGGAGCCGTGCATGCTGCCGTTTCTCCCCCAACCGACGGCACTGCACTGACATAACTAAACAATGCATGGCTTCTTCTGACGCAGACCCAGCCCTAGCACCGTAAAATTTCTGATGGACCCATCATTAGCTGAAGTCGCATAACACTTGGAACACTACCCGTAGCAGGGGTCATTGTTTGGACTCTTTTTTTTTTTTTTTTTTTTTTTTAAATTGCGCTTTAAACAAAAAGTATTGCGTCAATGCAACTGAACAACATTAATTAGGAACACAGTGCGTCAAAAAGCAAAATGACAGTTAAAGGCATTTCGTTATTGAACTCTTTGATGACATCATTCAGCTAAGTTCAGTTTTAAATAGTATCTGTGCAATAATTTGCAATCAAGTCAACGATATCTCTGTACATGAAGTGTCCCAAGCTCCGCCTGCCAGAGGCGACAGAGGCAAGAAACCAAAACTCGATCGGTGAAAAGATGGAGAAAAAACCCGGTGAGAAACCAGGCTCAGTCGGGGAGACAGTTCTCCCCTTGTCAGACGAAACCAGTAGATCAGCTCCAGGCTGCAGGAATGTCAGACTGTGCAGAAGAATCATCTGTTTCCTGTGGTCTTGTCCAGGTGGTCTTTACAGGGGATTTGTATCTGCGGCTCATCTAGTTGTCACGGTCTCCGCTGTGTTTCTGGGCCATAGAGGTCCTTTCTAGGTGTTGATCCACCATCTTCTCTGGATACGGACTGGATCCGGGTGACTGAAGCGGATACAGACTGGATCTGGTGGCTACGGTGACCTCGGAATAAGGGATTTCTTTAAAAGACTTTTTTTTTCATATAAGATTTTATCCAACTTTTCAGATAGAGGCATGAGAAAGAGATTGCCTTGATTGGGCTTTTGGTTATTGGTGGGCCGAGGGGACTTTTTTGAGTTTTACTCCTCCGTTTTGGAGTGGGGGGGGGGGGTGCTGACGAAACACATGTGGGCAGGCGTTGTCACCCTTGATGACCCTTGGCGAGCGTAGTAGTTTAACAGAGGCAGCGCACAGGCCCGAGCGTTTGGAGACACAGCTCGAGTTTCTCTTCATTGTCGCATAAATCTTTCGCCTTTTACTAAAGATTTCCGTGGAGGGGAACTTTTGCGAGTGACCTGTATTTTTGGGTGCTCTGCTCACTGCAGAGCTACATCGAAATGTCAAGAGCAGAATCAGTTTGACCGTCCGCCAGCATGCTGCGAGAGGGCTTGCCACTGGTCATCGTCTGAATGGGCACTCTCTGCGTTTGACCACTTCGTGTTTATTTAGCCGGATGGGAAGGCAGCGTTTTCTTGTACGTGACGGGATGCAAATTCTTGAAGGCTCTCTTTAGTGACGGGTCCACACAAAGATCTCATCTGCTCCTCTAGCCCTATCGGCGACTCGTGCACTTCGAGCCTTCTTAGTGACGGCGCAAGTTGCTGAATGCCTGCTGCGTTGGTGGTATAGTGGTGAGCATAGCTGCCTTCCAAGCAGTTGACCCGGGTTCGATTCCCGGCCAACGCATGTCCTTTGGCTCAGGCTGACGTCGAAGCAGAACTCCCTCTGTGACCTGTGCCTCCACCCAAAACTCTTGGATGGAATAATAATCGGATGGACCCATCATTAGCTGAAGTCGCATAACACTTGCAACACTACCCGTAGCAGGGGTCATTGTTTGGACTCTTTTTTTTTTTTTTTTTTTTAAATTGCGCTTTAAACAAAAAGTATTGTGTCAATGCAACTGAACAACATTAATTAGGAACACAGTGCGTCAATAAAGCTGCTGACTTCCACCTGCGTTGGTGGTATAGTGGTGAGCATAGCTGCCTTCCAAGCAGTTGACCCGGGTTCGATTCCCGGCCAACGCATGTCCTTTGGCTCGGGCTGACGTCGAAGCAGAACTCCTTCTGTGACCTGCGACTCCAACCAAACATTTTGGATGGATCGTTCGGAAGACGAAAAGAACCAGCTCTCCCCGTCGGGGAATCGAACCCCGGTCTTCCGCGTGACAGGCGGAGATACTGTCCACTATACTAACGAGGAGCCGTGCATGCTGCCGTTTCTCCCCCAACCGATGGCACTGCACTGACATAACTAAACAATGCATGGCTTCTTCTGACGCAGACCCAGCCCTAGCACCATAAAATTTCTGATGGACCCATCATTAGCTGAAGTCGCATAACACTTGGAACACTACCCGTAGCAGGGGTCATTGTTTGGACTCTTTTTTTTTTTTTTTTTTTTTAAATTGCGCTTTAAACAAAAAGTATTGCGTCAATGCAACTGAACAACATTAATTAGGAACACAGTGCGTCAAAAAGCAAAATGACAGTTAAAGGCATTTCGTTATTGAACTCTTTGATGACATCATTCAGCTAAGTTCAGTTTTAAATAGTATCTGTGCAATAATTTGCAATCAAGTCAACGATATCTCTGTACATGAAGTGTCCCAAGCTCCGCCTGCCAGAGGCGACAGAGGCAAGAAACCAAAACTCGATCGGTGAAAAGATGGAGAAAAAACCCGGTGAGAAACCAGGCTCAGTCGGGGAGACAGTTCTCCCCTTGTCAGACGAAACCAGTAGATCAGCTCCAGGCTGCAGGAATGTCAGACTGTGCAGAAGAATCATCTGTTTCCTGTGGTCTTGTCCAGGTGGTCTTTACAGGGGATTTGTATCTGCGGCTCATCTAGTTGTCACGGTCTCCGCTGTGTTTCTGGGCCATAGAGGTCCTTTCTAGGTGTTGATCCACCATCTTCTCTGGATACGGACTGGATCCGGGTGACTGAAGCGGATACAGACTGGATCTGGTGGCTACGGTGACCTCGGAATAAGGGATTTCTTTAAAAGACTTTTTTTTTCATATAAGATTTTATCCAACTTTTCAGATAGAGGCATGAGAAAGAGATTGCCTTGATTGGGCTTTTGGTTATTGGTGGGCCGAGGGGACTTTTTTGAGTTTTACTCCTCCGTTTTGGAGTGGGGGGGGGGGTGCTGACGAAACACATGTGGGCAGGCGTTGTCACCCTTGATGACCCTTGGCGAGCGTAGTAGTTTAACAGAGGCAGCGCACAGGCCCGAGCGTTTGGAGACACAGCTCGAGTTTCTCTTCATTGTCGCATAAATCTTTCGCCTTTTACTAAAGATTTCCGTGGAGGGGAACTTTTGCGAGTGACCTGTATTTTTGGGTGCTCTGCTCACTGCAGAGCTACATCGAAATGTCAAGAGCAGAATCAGTTTGACCGTCCGCCAGCATGCTGCGAGAGGGCTTGCCACTGGTCATCGTCTGAATGGGCACTCTCTGCGTTTGACCACTTCGTGTTTATTTAGCCGGATGGGAAGGCAGCGTTTTCTTGTACGTGACGGGATGCAAATTCTTGAAGGCTCTCTTTAGTGACGGGTCCGAACAAAGATCTCATCTGCTCCTCTAGCCCTATCGGCGACTCGTGCACTTCGAGCCTTCTTACTGACGGCGCAAGTTGCTGAATGCCTGCTGCGTTGGTGGTATAGTGGTGAGCATAGCTGCCTTCCAAGCAGTTGACCCGGGTTCGATTCCCGGCCAACGCATGTCCTTTGGCTCGGGCTGACGTCGAAGCAGAACTCCCTCTGTGACCTGTGCCTCCACCCAAAACTTTTGGATGGAATAATATCGGATGGACCCATCATTAGCTGAAGTCGCATAACACTTGCAACACTACCCGTAGCAGGGGTCATTGTTTGGACTCTTTTTTTTTTTTAAATTGCGCTTTAAACAAAAAGTATTGTGTCAATGCAACTGAACAACATTAATTAGGAACACAGTGCGTCAATAAAGCTGCTGACTTCCACCTGCGTTGGTGGTATAGTGGTGAGCATAGCTGCCTTCCAAGCAGTTGACCCGGGTTCGATTCCCGGCCAACGCATGTCCTTTGGCTCGGGCTGACGTCGAAGCAGAACTCCTTCTGTGACCTGCGACTCCAACCAAAAATTTTGGATGGATCGTTCGGAAGACGAAAAGAACCAGCTCTCCCCGTCGGGGAATCGAACCCCGGTCTTCCGCGTGACAGGCGGAGATACTGTCCACTATACTAACGAGGAGCCGTGCATGCTGCCGTTTCTCCCCCAACCGACGGCACTGCACTGACATAACTAAACAATGCATGGCTTCTTCTGACGCAGACCCAGCCCTAGCACCGTAAAATTTCTGATGGACCCATCATTAGCTGAAGTCGCATAACACTTGGAACACTACCCGTAGCAGGGGTCATTGTTTGGACTCTTTTTTTTTTTTTTTTTTTTTTTTAAATTGCGCTTTAAACAAAAAGTATTGCGTCAATGCAACTGAACAACATTAATTAGGAACACAGTGCGTCAAAAAGCAAAATGACAGTTAAAGGCATTTCGTTATTGAACTCTTTGATGACATCATTCAGCTAAGTTCAGTTTTAAATAGTATCTGTGCAATAATTTGCAATCAAGTCAACGATATCTCTGTACATGAAGTGTCCCAAGCTCCGCCTGCCAGAGGCGACAGAGGCAAGAAACCAAAACTCGATCGGTGAAAAGATGGAGAAAAAACCCGGTGAGAAACCAGGCTCAGTCGGGGAGACAGTTCTCCC
>NC_068414.1:1710747-1731162 GCF_023724105.1 Carassius gibelio | reverse complement strand
CTGCCGTTTCTCCCCCAACCGACGGCACTGCACTGACATAACTAAACAATGCATGGCTTCTTCTGACGCAGACCCAGCCCTAGCACCGTAAAATTTCTGATGGACCCATCATTAGCTGAAGTCGCATAACACTTGGAACACTACCCGTAGCAGGGGTCATTGTTTGGACTCTTTTTTTTTTTTTTTTTTTTTTTTAAATTGCGCTTTAAACAAAAAGTATTGCGTCAATGCAACTGAACAACATTAATTAGGAACACAGTGCGTCAAAAAGCAAAATGACAGTTAAAGGCATTTCGTTATTGAACTCTTTGATGACATCATTCAGCTAAGTTCAGTTTTAAATAGTATCTGTGCAATAATTTGCAATCAAGTCAACGATATCTCTGTACATGAAGTGTCCCAAGCTCCGCCTGCCAGAGGCGACAGAGGCAAGAAACCAAAACTCGATCGGTGAAAGGATGGAGAAAAAACCCGGTGAGAAACCAGGCTCAGTCGGGGAGACAGTTCTCCCCTTGTCAGACGAAACCAGTAGATCAGCTCCAGGCTGCAGGAATGTCAGACTGTGCAGAAGAATCATCTGTTTCCTGTGGTCTTGTCCAGGTGGTCTTTACAGGGGATTTGTATCTGCGGCTCATCTAGTTGTCACGGTCTCCGCTGTGTTTCTGGGCCATAGAGGTCCTTTCTAGGTGTTGATCCACCATCTTCTCTGGATACGGACTGGATCCGGGTGACTGAAGCGGATACAGACTGGATCTGGTGGCTACGGTGACCTCGGAATAAGGGATTTCTTTAAAAGACTTTTTTTTTCATATAAGATTTTATCCAACTTTTCAGATAGAGGCATGAGAAAGAGATTGCCTTGATTGGGCTTTTGGTTATTGGTGGGCCGAGGGGACTTTTTTGAGTTTTACTCCTCCGTTTTGGAGTGGGGGGGGGGGGTGCTGACGAAACACATGTGGGCAGGCGTTGTCACCCTTGATGACCCTTGGCGAGCGTAGTAGTTTAACAGAGGCAGCGCACAGGCCCGAGCGTTTGGAGACACAGCTCGAGTTTCTCTTCATTGTCGCATAAATCTTTCGCCTTTTACTAAAGATTTCCGTGGAGGGGAACTTTTGCGAGTGACCTGTATTTTTGGGTGCTCTGCTCACTGCAGAGCTACATCGAAATGTCAAGAGCAGAATCAGTTTGACCGTCCGCCAGCATGCTGCGAGAGGGCTTGCCACTGGTCACCGTCTGAATGGGCACTCTCTGCGTTTGACCACTTCGTGTTTATTTAGCCGGATGGGAAGGCAGCGTTTTCTTGTACGTGACGGGATGCAAATTCTTGAAGGCTCTCTTTAGTGACGGGTCCAAACAAAGATCTCATCTGCTCCTCTAGCCCTATCGGCGACTCGTGCACTTCGAGCCTTCTTAGTGACGGCGCAAGTTGCTGACTGCCTACTGCGTTGGTGGTATAGTGGTGAGCATAGCTGCCTTCCAAGCAGTTGACCCGGGTTCGATTCCCGGCCAACGCATGTCCTTTGGCTCGGGCTGACGTCGAAGCAGAACTCCCTCTGTGACCTGTGCCTCCACCCAAAACTTTTGGATGGAATAATATCGGATGGACCCATCATTAGCTGAAGTCGCATAACACTTGCAACACTACCCGTAGCAGGGGTCATTGTTTGGACTCTTTTTTTTTTTTTTTTTTTTTTTTAAATTGCGCTTTAAACAAAAAGTATTGTGTCAATGCAACTGAACAATATTAATTAGGAACACAGTGCGTCAAAAAGCAAAATGACAGTTAAAGGCATTTCGTTATTGATACTGTCCACTATACTAACGAGGAGCCGTGCATGCTGCCGTTTCTCCCCCAACCGACGGCACTGCACTGACATAACTAAACAATGCATGGCTTCTTCTGACGCAGACCCAGCCCTAGCACCGTAAAATTTCTGATGGACCCATCATTAGCTGAAGTCGCATAACACTTGGAACACTACCCGTAGCAGGGGTCATTGTTTGGACTCTTTTTTTTTTTTTTTTTTTTTTTAAATTGCGCTTTAAACAAAAAGTATTGCGTCAATGCAACTGAACAACATTAATTAGGAACACAGTGCGTCAAAAAGCAAAATGACAGTTAAAGGCATTTCGTTATTGAACTCTTTGATGACATCATTCAGCTAAGTTCAGTTTTAAATAGTATCTGTGCAATAATTTGCAATCAAGTCAACGATATCTCTGTACATGAAGTGTCCCAAGCTCCGCCTGCCAGAGGCGACAGAGGCAAGAAACCAAAACTCGATCGGTGAAAGGATGGAGAAAAAACCCGGTGAGAAACCAGGCTCAGTCGGGGAGACAGTTCTCCCCTTGTCAGACGAAACCAGTAGATCAGCTCCAGGCTGCAGGAATGTCAGACTGTGCAGAAGAATCATCTGTTTCCTGTGGTCTTGTCCAGGTGGTCTTTACAGGGGATTTGTATCTGCGGCTCATCTAGTTGTCACGGTCTCCGCTGTGTTTCTGGGCCATAGAGGTCCTTTCTAGGTGTTGATCCACCATCTTCTCTGGATACGGACTGGATCCGGGTGACTGAAGCGGATACAGACTGGATCTGGTGGCTACGGTGACCTCGGAATAAGGGATTTCTTTAAAAGACTTTTTTTTTCATATAAGATTTTATCCAACTTTTCAGATAGAGGCATGAGAAAGAGATTGCCTTGATTGGGCTTTTGGTTATTGGTGGGCCGAGGGGACTTTTTTGAGTTTTACTCCTCCGTTTTGGAGTGGGGGGGGGGGGGTGCTGACGAAACACATGTGGGCAGGCGTTGTCACCCTTGATGACCCTTGGCGAGCGTAGTAGTTTAACAGAGGCAGCGCACAGGCCCGAGCGTTTGGAGACACAGCTCGAGTTTCTCTTCATTGTCGCATAAATCTTTCGCCTTTTACTAAAGATTTCCGTGGAGGGGAACTTTTGCGAGTGACCTGTATTTTTGGGTGCTCTGCTCACTGCAGAGCTACATCGAAATGTCAAGAGCAGAATCAGTTTGACCGTCCGCCAGCATGCTGCGAGAGGGCTTGCCACTGGTCATCGTCTGAATGGGCACTCTCTGCGTTTGACCACTTCGTGTTTATTTAGCCGGATGGGAAGGCAGCGTTTTCTTGTACGTGACGGGATGCAAATTCTTGAAGGCTCTCTTTAGTGACGGGTCCAAACAAAGATCTCATCTGCTCCTCTAGCCCTATCGGCGACTCGTGCACTTCGAGCCTTCTTAGTGACGGCGCAAGTTGCTGACTGCCTACTGCGTTGGTGGTATAGTGGTGAGCATAGCTGCCTTCCAAGCAGTTGACCCGGGTTCGATTCCCGGCCAACGCATGTCCTTTGGCTCGGGCTGACGTCGAAGCAGAACTCCCTCTGTGACCTGTGCCTCCACCCAAAACTTTTGGATGGAATAATATCGGATGGACCCATCATTAGCTGAAGTCGCATAACACTTGCAACACTACCCGTAGCAGGGGTCATTGTTTGGACTCTTTTTTTTTTTTTTTTTTTTTTTTTAATTGCGCTTTAAACAAAAAGTATTGTGTCAATGCAACTGAACAATATTAATTAGGAACACAGTGCGTCAAAAAGCAAAATGACAGTTAAAGGCATTTCGTTATTGATACTGTCCACTATACTAACGAGGAGCCGTGCATGCTGCCGTTTCTCCCCCAACCGACGGCACTGCACTGACATAACTAAACAATGCATGGCTTCTTCTGACGCAGACCCAGCCCTAGCACCGTAAAATTTCTGATGGACCCATCATTAGCTGAAGTCGCATAACACTTGGAACACTACCCGTAGCAGGGGTCATTGTTTGGACTCTTTTTTTTTTTTTTTTTTTTTTTTAAATTGCGCTTTAAACAAAAAGTATTGCGTCAATGCAACTGAACAACATTAATTAGGAACACAGTGCGTCAAAAAGCAAAATGACAGTTAAAGGCATTTCGTTATTGAACTCTTTGATGACATCATTCAGCTAAGTTCAGTTTTAAATAGTATCTGTGCAATAATTTGCAATCAAGTCAACGATATCTCTGTACATGAAGTGTCCCAAGCTCCGCCTGCCAGAGGCGACAGAGGCAAGAAACCAAAACTCGATCGGTGAAAGGATGGAGAAAAAACCCGGTGAGAAACCAGGCTCAGTCGGGGAGACAGTTCTCCCCTTGTCAGACGAAACCAGTAGATCAGCTCCAGGCTGCAGGAATGTCAGACTGTGCAGAAGAATCATCTGTTTCCTGTGGTCTTGTCCAGGTGGTCTTTACAGGGGATTTGTATCTGCGGCTCATCTAGTTGTCACGGTCTCCGCTGTGTTTCTGGGCCATAGAGGTCCTTTCTAGGTGTTGATCCACCATCTTCTCTGGATACGGACTGGATCCGGGTGACTGAAGCGGATACAGACTGGATCTGGTGGCTACGGTGACCTCGGAATAAGGGATTTCTTTAAAAGACTTTTTTTTTCATATAAGATTTTATCCAACTTTTCAGATAGAGGCATGAGAAAGAGATTGCCTTGATTGGGCTTTTGGTTATTGGTGGGCCGAGGGGACTTTTTTGAGTTTTACTCCTCCGTTTTGGAGTGGGGGGGGGGGGTGCTGACGAAACACATGTGGGCAGGCGTTGTCACCCTTGATGACCCTTGGCGAGCGTAGTAGTTTAACAGAGGCAGCGCACAGGCCCGAGCGTTTGGAGACACAGCTCGAGTTTCTCTTCATTGTCGCATAAATCTTTCGCCTTTTACTAAAGATTTCCGTGGAGGGGAACTTTTGCGAGTGACCTGTATTTTTGGGTGCTCTGCTCACTGCAGAGCTACATCGAAATGTCAAGAGCAGAATCAGTTTGACCGTCCGCCAGCATGCTGCGAGAGGGCTTGCCACTGGTCATCGTCTGAATGGGCACTCTCTGCGTTTGACCACTTCGTGTTTATTTAGCCGGATGGGAAGGCAGCGTTTTCTTGTACGTGACGGGATGCAAATTCTTGAAGGCTCTCTTTAGTGACGGGTCCAAACAAAGATCTCATCTGCTCCTCTAGCCCTATCGGCGACTCGTGCACTTCGAGCCTTCTTAGTGACGGCGCAAGTTGCTGACTGCCTACTGCGTTGGTGGTATAGTGGTGAGCATAGCTGCCTTCCAAGCAGTTGACCCGGGTTCGATTCCCGGCCAACGCATGTCCTTTGGCTCGGGCTGACGTCGAAGCAGAACTCCCTCTGTGACCTGTGCCTCCACCCAAAACTTTTGGATGGAATAATATCGGATGGACCCATCATTAGCTGAAGTCGCATAACACTTGCAACACTACCCGTAGCAGGGGTCATTGTTTGGACTCTTTTTTTTTTTTTTTTTTTTTTTTAAATTGCGCTTTAAACAAAAAGTATTGTGTCAATGCAACTGAACAATATTAATTAGGAACACAGTGCGTCAAAAAGCAAAATGACAGTTAAAGGCATTTCGTTATTGATACTGTCCACTATACTAACGAGGAGCCGTGCATGCTGCCGTTTCTCCCCCAACCGACGGCACTGCACTGACATAACTAAACAATGCATGGCTTCTTCTGACGCAGACCCAGCCCTAGCACCGTAAAATTTCTGATGGACCCATCATTAGCTGAAGTCGCATAACACTTGGAACACTACCCGTAGCAGGGGTCATTGTTTGGACTCTTTTTTTTTTTTTTTTTTTTTTTAAATTGCGCTTTAAACAAAAAGTATTGCGTCAATGCAACTGAACAACATTAATTAGGAACACAGTGCGTCAAAAAGCAAAATGACAGTTAAAGGCATTTCGTTATTGAACTCTTTGATGACATCATTCAGCTAAGTTCAGTTTTAAATAGTATCTGTGCAATAATTTGCAATCAAGTCAACGATATCTCTGTACATGAAGTGTCCCAAGCTCCGCCTGCCAGAGGCGACAGAGGCAAGAAACCAAAACTCGATCGGTGAAAGGATGGAGAAAAAACCCGGTGAGAAACCAGGCTCAGTCGGGGAGACAGTTCTCCCCTTGTCAGACGAAACCAGTAGATCAGCTCCAGGCTGCAGGAATGTCAGACTGTGCAGAAGAATCATCTGTTTCCTGTGGTCTTGTCCAGGTGGTCTTTACAGGGGATTTGTATCTGCGGCTCATCTAGTTGTCACGGTCTCCGCTGTGTTTCTGGGCCATAGAGGTCCTTTCTAGGTGTTGATCCACCATCTTCTCTGGATACGGACTGGATCCGGGTGACTGAAGCGGATACAGACTGGATCTGGTGGCTACGGTGACCTCGGAATAAGGGATTTCTTTAAAAGACTTTTTTTTTCATATAAGATTTTATCCAACTTTTCAGATAGAGGCATGAGAAAGAGATTGCCTTGATTGGGCTTTTGGTTATTGGTGGGCCGAGGGGACTTTTTTGAGTTTTACTCCTCCGTTTTGGAGTGGGGGGGGGGGGTGCTGACGAAACACATGTGGGCAGGCGTTGTCACCCTTGATGACCCTTGGCGAGCGTAGTAGTTTAACAGAGGCAGCGCACAGGCCCGAGCGTTTGGAGACACAGCTCGAGTTTCTCTTCATTGTCGCATAAATCTTTCGCCTTTTACTAAAGATTTCCGTGGAGGGGAACTTTTGCGAGTGACCTGTATTTTTGGGTGCTCTGCTCACTGCAGAGCTACATCGAAATGTCAAGAGCAGAATCAGTTTGACCGTCCGCCAGCATGCTGCGAGAGGGCTTGCCACTGGTCATCGTCTGAATGGGCACTCTCTGCGTTTGACCACTTCGTGTTTATTTAGCCGGATGGGAAGGCAGCGTTTTCTTGTACGTGACGGGATGCAAATTCTTGAAGGCTCTCTTTAGTGACGGGTCCAAACAAAGATCTCATCTGCTCCTCTAGCCCTATCGGCGACTCGTGCACTTCGAGCCTTCTTAGTGACGGCGCAAGTTGCTGACTGCCTACTGCGTTGGTGGTATAGTGGTGAGCATAGCTGCCTTCCAAGCAGTTGACCCGGGTTCGATTCCCGGCCAACGCATGTCCTTTGGCTCGGGCTGACGTCGAAGCAGAACTCCCTCTGTGACCTGTGCCTCCACCCAAAACTTTTGGATGGAATAATATCGGATGGACCCATCATTAGCTGAAGTCGCATAACACTTGCAACACTACCCGTAGCAGGGGTCATTGTTTGGACTCTTTTTTTTTTTTTTTTTTTTTTTTTAATTGCGCTTTAAACAAAAAGTATTGTGTCAATGCAACTGAACAATATTAATTAGGAACACAGTGCGTCAAAAAGCAAAATGACAGTTAAAGGCATTTCGTTATTGATACTGTCCACTATACTAACGAGGAGCCGTGCATGCTGCCGTTTCTCCCCCAACCGACGGCACTGCACTGACATAACTAAACAATGCATGGCTTCTTCTGACGCAGACCCAGCCCTAGCACCGTAAAATTTCTGATGGACCCATCATTAGCTGAAGTCGCATAACACTTGGAACACTACCCGTAGCAGGGGTCATTGTTTGGACTCTTTTTTTTTTTTTTTTTTTTTTTTAAATTGCGCTTTAAACAAAAAGTATTGCGTCAATGCAACTGAACAACATTAATTAGGAACACAGTGCGTCAAAAAGCAAAATGACAGTTAAAGGCATTTCGTTATTGAACTCTTTGATGACATCATTCAGCTAAGTTCAGTTTTAAATAGTATCTGTGCAATAATTTGCAATCAAGTCAACGATATCTCTGTACATGAAGTGTCCCAAGCTCCGCCTGCCAGAGGCGACAGAGGCAAGAAACCAAAACTCGATCGGTGAAAGGATGGAGAAAAAACCCGGTGAGAAACCAGGCTCAGTCGGGGAGACAGTTCTCCCCTTGTCAGACGAAACCAGTAGATCAGCTCCAGGCTGCAGGAATGTCAGACTGTGCAGAAGAATCATCTGTTTCCTGTGGTCTTGTCCAGGTGGTCTTTACAGGGGATTTGTATCTGCGGCTCATCTAGTTGTCACGGTCTCCGCTGTGTTTCTGGGCCATAGAGGTCCTTTCTAGGTGTTGATCCACCATCTTCTCTGGATACGGACTGGATCCGGGTGACTGAAGCGGATACAGACTGAATCTGGTGGCTACGGTGACCTCGGAATAAGGGATTTCTTTAAAAGACTTTTTTTTTCATATAAGATTTTATCCAACTTTTCAGATAGAGGCATGAGAAAGAGATTGCCTTGATTGGGCTTTTGGTTATTGGTGGGCCGAGGGGACTTTTTTGAGTTTTACTCCTCCGTTTTGGAGTGGGGGGGGGGGGGTGCTGACGAAACACATGTGGGCAGGCGTTGTCACCCTTGATGACCCTTGGCGAGCGTAGTAGTTTAACAGAGGCAGCGCACAGGCCCGAGCGTTTGGAGACACAGCTCGAGTTTCTCTTCATTGTCGCATAAATCTTTCGCCTTTTACTAAAGATTTCCGTGGAGGGGAACTTTTGCGAGTGACCTGTATTTTTGGGTGCTCTGCTCACTGCAGAGCTACATCGAAATGTCAAGAGCAGAATCAGTTTGACCGTCCGCCAGCATGCTGCGAGAGGGCTTGCCACTGGTCATCGTCTGAATGGGCACTCTCTGCGTTTGACCACTTCGTGTTTATTTAGCCGGATGGGAAGGCAGCGTTTTCTTGTACGTGACGGGATGCAAATTCTTGAAGGCTCTCTTTAGTGACGGGTCCAAACAAAGATCTCATCTGCTCCTCTAGCCCTATCGGCGACTCGTGCACTTCGAGCCTTCTTAGTGACGGCGCAAGTTGCTGACTGCCTACTGCGTTGGTGGTATAGTGGTGAGCATAGCTGCCTTCCAAGCAGTTGACCCGGGTTCGATTCCCGGCCAACGCATGTCCTTTGGCTCGGGCTGACGTCGAAGCAGAACTCCCTCTGTGACCTGTGCCTCCACCCAAAACTTTTGGATGGAATAATATCGGATGGACCCATCATTAGCTGAAGTCGCATAACACTTGCAACACTACCCGTAGCAGGGGTCATTGTTTGGACTCTTTTTTTTTTTTTTTTTTTTTTTTAAATTGCGCTTTAAACAAAAAGTATTGTGTCAATGCAACTGAACAATATTAATTAGGAACACAGTGCGTCAAAAAGCAAAATGACAGTTAAAGGCATTTCGTTATTGATACTGTCCACTATACTAACGAGGAGCCGTGCATGCTGCCGTTTCTCCCCCAACCGACGGCACTGCACTGACATAACTAAACAATGCATGGCTTCTTCTGACGCAGACCCAGCCCTAGCACCGTAAAATTTCTGATGGACCCATCATTAGCTGAAGTCGCATAACACTTGGAACACTACCCGTAGCAGGGGTCATTGTTTGGACTCTTTTTTTTTTTTTTTTTTTTTTTAAATTGCGCTTTAAACAAAAAGTATTGCGTCAATGCAACTGAACAACATTAATTAGGAACACAGTGCGTCAAAAAGCAAAATGACAGTTAAAGGCATTTCGTTATTGAACTCTTTGATGACATCATTCAGCTAAGTTCAGTTTTAAATAGTATCTGTGCAATAATTTGCAATCAAGTCAACGATATCTCTGTACATGAAGTGTCCCAAGCTCCGCCTGCCAGAGGCGACAGAGGCAAGAAACCAAAACTCGATCGGTGAAAGGATGGAGAAAAAACCCGGTGAGAAACCAGGCTCAGTCGGGGAGACAGTTCTCCCCTTGTCAGACGAAACCAGTAGATCAGCTCCAGGCTGCAGGAATGTCAGACTGTGCAGAAGAATCATCTGTTTCCTGTGGTCTTGTCCAGGTGGTCTTTACAGGGGATTTGTATCTGCGGCTCATCTAGTTGTCACGGTCTCCGCTGTGTTTCTGGGCCATAGAGGTCCTTTCTAGGTGTTGATCCACCATCTTCTCTGGATACGGACTGGATCCGGGTGACTGAAGCGGATACAGACTGGATCTGGTGGCTACGGTGACCTCGGAATAAGGGATTTCTTTAAAAGACTTTTTTTTTCATATAAGATTTTATCCAACTTTTCAGATAGAGGCATGAGAAAGAGATTGCCTTGATTGGGCTTTTGGTTATTGGTGGGCCGAGGGGACTTTTTTGAGTTTTACTCCTCCGTTTTGGAGTGGGGGGGGGGGGTGCTGACGAAACACATGTGGGCAGGCGTTGTCACCCTTGATGACCCTTGGCGAGCGTAGTAGTTTAACAGAGGCAGCGCACAGGCCCGAGCGTTTGGAGACACAGCTCGAGTTTCTCTTCATTGTCGCATAAATCTTTCGCCTTTTACTAAAGATTTCCGTGGAGGGGAACTTTTGCGAGTGACCTGTATTTTTGGGTGCTCTGCTCACTGCAGAGCTACATCGAAATGTCAAGAGCAGAATCAGTTTGACCGTCCGCCAGCATGCTGCGAGAGGGCTTGCCACTGGTCATCGTCTGAATGGGCACTCTCTGCGTTTGACCACTTCGTGTTTATTTAGCCGGATGGGAAGGCAGCGTTTTCTTGTACGTGACGGGATGCAAATTCTTGAAGGCTCTCTTTAGTGACGGGTCCAAACAAAGATCTCATCTGCTCCTCTAGCCCTATCGGCGACTCGTGCACTTCGAGCCTTCTTAGTGACGGCGCAAGTTGCTGACTGCCTACTGCGTTGGTGGTATAGTGGTGAGCATAGCTGCCTTCCAAGCAGTTGACCCGGGTTCGATTCCCGGCCAACGCATGTCCTTTGGCTCGGGCTGACGTCGAAGCAGAACTCCCTCTGTGACCTGTGCCTCCACCCAAAACTTTTGGATGGAATAATATCGGATGGACCCATCATTAGCTGAAGTCGCATAACACTTGCAACACTACCCGTAGCAGGGGTCATTGTTTGGACTCTTTTTTTTTTTTTTTTTTTTTTTTTAATTGCGCTTTAAACAAAAAGTATTGTGTCAATGCAACTGAACAATATTAATTAGGAACACAGTGCGTCAAAAAGCAAAATGACAGTTAAAGGCATTTCGTTATTGATACTGTCCACTATACTAACGAGGAGCCGTGCATGCTGCCGTTTCTCCCCCAACCGACGGCACTGCACTGACATAACTAAACAATGCATGGCTTCTTCTGACGCAGACCCAGCCCTAGCACCGTAAAATTTCTGATGGACCCATCATTAGCTGAAGTCGCATAACACTTGGAACACTACCCGTAGCAGGGGTCATTGTTTGGACTCTTTTTTTTTTTTTTTTTTTTTTTTAAATTGCGCTTTAAACAAAAAGTATTGCGTCAATGCAACTGAACAACATTAATTAGGAACACAGTGCGTCAAAAAGCAAAATGACAGTTAAAGGCATTTCGTTATTGAACTCTTTGATGACATCATTCAGCTAAGTTCAGTTTTAAATAGTATCTGTGCAATAATTTGCAATCAAGTCAACGATATCTCTGTACATGAAGTGTCCCAAGCTCCGCCTGCCAGAGGCGACAGAGGCAAGAAACCAAAACTCGATCGGTGAAAGGATGGAGAAAAAACCCGGTGAGAAACCAGGCTCAGTCGGGGAGACAGTTCTCCCCTTGTCAGACGAAACCAGTAGATCAGCTCCAGGCTGCAGGAATGTCAGACTGTGCAGAAGAATCATCTGTTTCCTGTGGTCTTGTCCAGGTGGTCTTTACAGGGGATTTGTATCTGCGGCTCATCTAGTTGTCACGGTCTCCGCTGTGTTTCTGGGCCATAGAGGTCCTTTCTAGGTGTTGATCCACCATCTTCTCTGGATACGGACTGGATCCGGGTGACTGAAGCGGATACAGACTGGATCTGGTGGCTACGGTGACCTCGGAATAAGGGATTTCTTTAAAAGACTTTTTTTTTCATATAAGATTTTATCCAACTTTTCAGATAGAGGCATGAGAAAGAGATTGCCTTGATTGGGCTTTTGGTTATTGGTGGGCCGAGGGGACTTTTTTGAGTTTTACTCCTCCGTTTTGGAGTGGGGGGGGGGGGTGCTGACGAAACACATGTGGGCAGGCGTTGTCACCCTTGATGACCCTTGGCGAGCGTAGTAGTTTAACAGAGGCAGCGCACAGGCCCGAGCGTTTGGAGACACAGCTCGAGTTTCTCTTCATTGTCGCATAAATCTTTCGCCTTTTACTAAAGATTTCCGTGGAGGGGAACTTTTGCGAGTGACCTGTATTTTTGGGTGCTCTGCTCACTGCAGAGCTACATCGAAATGTCAAGAGCAGAATCAGTTTGACCGTCCGCCAGCATGCTGCGAGAGGGCTTGCCACTGGTCACCGTCTGAATGGGCACTCTCTGCGTTTGACCACTTCGTGTTTATTTAGCCGGATGGGAAGGCAGCGTTTTCTTGTACGTGACGGGATGCAAATTCTTGAAGGCTCTCTTTAGTGACGGGTCCAAACAAAGATCTCATCTGCTCCTCTAGCCCTATCGGCGACTCGTGCACTTCGAGCCTTCTTAGTGACGGCGCAAGTTGCTGACTGCCTACTGCGTTGGTGGTATAGTGGTGAGCATAGCTGCCTTCCAAGCAGTTGACCCGGGTTCGATTCCCGGCCAACGCATGTCCTTTGGCTCGGGCTGACGTCGAAGCAGAACTCCCTCTGTGACCTGTGCCTCCACCCAAAACTTTTGGATGGAATAATATCGGATGGACCCATCATTAGCTGAAGTCGCATAACACTTGCAACACTACCCGTAGCAGGGGTCATTGTTTGGACTCTTTTTTTTTTTTTTTTTTTTTTTTAAATTGCGCTTTAAACAAAAAGTATTGTGTCAATGCAACTGAACAATATTAATTAGGAACACAGTGCGTCAAAAAGCAAAATGACAGTTAAAGGCATTTCGTTATTGATACTGTCCACTATACTAACGAGGAGCCGTGCATGCTGCCGTTTCTCCCCCAACCGACGGCACTGCACTGACATAACTAAACAATGCATGGCTTCTTCTGACGCAGACCCAGCCCTAGCACCGTAAAATTTCTGATGGACCCATCATTAGCTGAAGTCGCATAACACTTGGAACACTACCCGTAGCAGGGGTCATTGTTTGGACTCTTTTTTTTTTTTTTTTTTTTTTTAAATTGCGCTTTAAACAAAAAGTATTGCGTCAATGCAACTGAACAACATTAATTAGGAACACAGTGCGTCAAAAAGCAAAATGACAGTTAAAGGCATTTCGTTATTGAACTCTTTGATGACATCATTCAGCTAAGTTCAGTTTTAAATAGTATCTGTGCAATAATTTGCAATCAAGTCAACGATATCTCTGTACATGAAGTGTCCCAAGCTCCGCCTGCCAGAGGCGACAGAGGCAAGAAACCAAAACTCGATCGGTGAAAGGATGGAGAAAAAACCCGGTGAGAAACCAGGCTCAGTCGGGGAGACAGTTCTCCCCTTGTCAGACGAAACCAGTAGATCAGCTCCAGGCTGCAGGAATGTCAGACTGTGCAGAAGAATCATCTGTTTCCTGTGGTCTTGTCCAGGTGGTCTTTACAGGGGATTTGTATCTGCGGCTCATCTAGTTGTCACGGTCTCCGCTGTGTTTCTGGGCCATAGAGGTCCTTTCTAGGTGTTGATCCACCATCTTCTCTGGATACGGACTGGATCCGGGTGACTGAAGCGGATACAGACTGGATCTGGTGGCTACGGTGACCTCGGAATAAGGGATTTCTTTAAAAGACTTTTTTTTTCATATAAGATTTTATCCAACTTTTCAGATAGAGGCATGAGAAAGAGATTGCCTTGATTGGGCTTTTGGTTATTGGTGGGCCGAGGGGACTTTTTTGAGTTTTACTCCTCCGTTTTGGAGTGGGGGGGGGGGGGTGCTGACGAAACACATGTGGGCAGGCGTTGTCACCCTTGATGACCCTTGGCGAGCGTAGTAGTTTAACAGAGGCAGCGCACAGGCCCGAGCGTTTGGAGACACAGCTCGAGTTTCTCTTCATTGTCGCATAAATCTTTCGCCTTTTACTAAAGATTTCCGTGGAGGGGAACTTTTGCGAGTGACCTGTATTTTTGGGTGCTCTGCTCACTGCAGAGCTACATCGAAATGTCAAGAGCAGAATCAGTTTGACCGTCCGCCAGCATGCTGCGAGAGGGCTTGCCACTGGTCATCGTCTGAATGGGCACTCTCTGCGTTTGACCACTTCGTGTTTATTTAGCCGGATGGGAAGGCAGCGTTTTCTTGTACGTGACGGGATGCAAATTCTTGAAGGCTCTCTTTAGTGACGGGTCCAAACAAAGATCTCATCTGCTCCTCTAGCCCTATCGGCGACTCGTGCACTTCGAGCCTTCTTAGTGACGGCGCAAGTTGCTGACTGCCTACTGCGTTGGTGGTATAGTGGTGAGCATAGCTGCCTTCCAAGCAGTTGACCCGGGTTCGATTCCCGGCCAACGCATGTCCTTTGGCTCGGGCTGACGTCGAAGCAGAACTCCCTCTGTGACCTGTGCCTCCACCCAAAACTTTTGGATGGAATAATATCGGATGGACCCATCATTAGCTGAAGTCGCATAACACTTGCAACACTACCCGTAGCAGGGGTCATTGTTTGGACTCTTTTTTTTTTTTTTTTTTTTTTTTTAATTGCGCTTTAAACAAAAAGTATTGTGTCAATGCAACTGAACAATATTAATTAGGAACACAGTGCGTCAAAAAGCAAAATGACAGTTAAAGGCATTTCGTTATTGATACTGTCCACTATACTAACGAGGAGCCGTGCATGCTGCCGTTTCTCCCCCAACCGACGGCACTGCACTGACATAACTAAACAATGCATGGCTTCTTCTGACGCAGACCCAGCCCTAGCACCGTAAAATTTCTGATGGACCCATCATTAGCTGAAGTCGCATAACACTTGGAACACTACCCGTAGCAGGGGTCATTGTTTGGACTCTTTTTTTTTTTTTTTTTTTTTTTTAAATTGCGCTTTAAACAAAAAGTATTGCGTCAATGCAACTGAACAACATTAATTAGGAACACAGTGCGTCAAAAAGCAAAATGACAGTTAAAGGCATTTCGTTATTGAACTCTTTGATGACATCATTCAGCTAAGTTCAGTTTTAAATAGTATCTGTGCAATAATTTGCAATCAAGTCAACGATATCTCTGTACATGAAGTGTCCCAAGCTCCGCCTGCCAGAGGCGACAGAGGCAAGAAACCAAAACTCGATCGGTGAAAGGATGGAGAAAAAACCCGGTGAGAAACCAGGCTCAGTCGGGGAGACAGTTCTCCCCTTGTCAGACGAAACCAGTAGATCAGCTCCAGGCTGCAGGAATGTCAGACTGTGCAGAAGAATCATCTGTTTCCTGTGGTCTTGTCCAGGTGGTCTTTACAGGGGATTTGTATCTGCGGCTCATCTAGTTGTCACGGTCTCCGCTGTGTTTCTGGGCCATAGAGGTCCTTTCTAGGTGTTGATCCACCATCTTCTCTGGATACGGACTGGATCCGGGTGACTGAAGCGGATACAGACTGGATCTGGTGGCTACGGTGACCTCGGAATAAGGGATTTCTTTAAAAGACTTTTTTTTTCATATAAGATTTTATCCAACTTTTCAGATAGAGGCATGAGAAAGAGATTGCCTTGATTGGGCTTTTGGTTATTGGTGGGCCGAGGGGACTTTTTTGAGTTTTACTCCTCCGTTTTGGAGTGGGGGGGGGGGGTGCTGACGAAACACATGTGGGCAGGCGTTGTCACCCTTGATGACCCTTGGCGAGCGTAGTAGTTTAACAGAGGCAGCGCACAGGCCCGAGCGTTTGGAGACACAGCTCGAGTTTCTCTTCATTGTCGCATAAATCTTTCGCCTTTTACTAAAGATTTCCGTGGAGGGGAACTTTTGCGAGTGACCTGTATTTTTGGGTGCTCTGCTCACTGCAGAGCTACATCGAAATGTCAAGAGCAGAATCAGTTTGACCGTCCGCCAGCATGCTGCGAGAGGGCTTGCCACTGGTCATCGTCTGAATGGGCACTCTCTGCGTTTGACCACTTCGTGTTTATTTAGCCGGATGGGAAGGCAGCGTTTTCTTGTACGTGACGGGATGCAAATTCTTGAAGGCTCTCTTTAGTGACGGGTCCAAACAAAGATCTCATCTGCTCCTCTAGCCCTATCGGCGACTCGTGCACTTCGAGCCTTCTTAGTGACGGCGCAAGTTGCTGACTGCCTACTGCGTTGGTGGTATAGTGGTGAGCATAGCTGCCTTCCAAGCAGTTGACCCGGGTTCGATTCCCGGCCAACGCATGTCCTTTGGCTCGGGCTGACGTCGAAGCAGAACTCCCTCTGTGACCTGTGCCTCCACCCAAAACTTTTGGATGGAATAATATCGGATGGACCCATCATTAGCTGAAGTCGCATAACACTTGCAACACTACCCGTAGCAGGGGTCATTGTTTGGACTCTTTTTTTTTTTTTTTTTTTTTTTTAAATTGCGCTTTAAACAAAAAGTATTGTGTCAATGCAACTGAACAATATTAATTAGGAACACAGTGCGTCAAAAAGCAAAATGACAGTTAAAGGCATTTCGTTATTGATACTGTCCACTATACTAACGAGGAGCCGTGCATGCTGCCGTTTCTCCCCCAACCGACGGCACTGCACTGACATAACTAAACAATGCATGGCTTCTTCTGACGCAGACCCAGCCCTAGCACCGTAAAATTTCTGATGGACCCATCATTAGCTGAAGTCGCATAACACTTGGAACACTACCCGTAGCAGGGGTCATTGTTTGGACTCTTTTTTTTTTTTTTTTTTTTTTTAAATTGCGCTTTAAACAAAAAGTATTGCGTCAATGCAACTGAACAACATTAATTAGGAACACAGTGCGTCAAAAAGCAAAATGACAGTTAAAGGCATTTCGTTATTGAACTCTTTGATGACATCATTCAGCTAAGTTCAGTTTTAAATAGTATCTGTGCAATAATTTGCAATCAAGTCAACGATATCTCTGTACATGAAGTGTCCCAAGCTCCGCCTGCCAGAGGCGACAGAGGCAAGAAACCAAAACTCGATCGGTGAAAGGATGGAGAAAAAACCCGGTGAGAAACCAGGCTCAGTCGGGGAGACAGTTCTCCCCTTGTCAGACGAAACCAGTAGATCAGCTCCAGGCTGCAGGAATGTCAGACTGTGCAGAAGAATCATCTGTTTCCTGTGGTCTTGTCCAGGTGGTCTTTACAGGGGATTTGTATCTGCGGCTCATCTAGTTGTCACGGTCTCCGCTGTGTTTCTGGGCCATAGAGGTCCTTTCTAGGTGTTGATCCACCATCTTCTCTGGATACGGACTGGATCCGGGTGACTGAAGCGGATACAGACTGGATCTGGTGGCTACGGTGACCTCGGAATAAGGGATTTCTTTAAAAGACTTTTTTTTTCATATAAGATTTTATCCAACTTTTCAGATAGAGGCATGAGAAAGAGATTGCCTTGATTGGGCTTTTGGTTATTGGTGGGCCGAGGGGACTTTTTTGAGTTTTACTCCTCCGTTTTGGAGTGGGGGGGGGGGGGTGCTGACGAAACACATGTGGGCAGGCGTTGTCACCCTTGATGACCCTTGGCGAGCGTAGTAGTTTAACAGAGGCAGCGCACAGGCCCGAGCGTTTGGAGACACAGCTCGAGTTTCTCTTCATTGTCGCATAAATCTTTCGCCTTTTACTAAAGATTTCCGTGGAGGGGAACTTTTGCGAGTGACCTGTATTTTTGGGTGCTCTGCTCACTGCAGAGCTACATCGAAATGTCAAGAGCAGAATCAGTTTGACCGTCCGCCAGCATGCTGCGAGAGGGCTTGCCACTGGTCATCGTCTGAATGGGCACTCTCTGCGTTTGACCACTTCGTGTTTATTTAGCCGGATGGGAAGGCAGCGTTTTCTTGTACGTGACGGGATGCAAATTCTTGAAGGCTCTCTTTAGTGACGGGTCCAAACAAAGATCTCATCTGCTCCTCTAGCCCTATCGGCGACTCGTGCACTTCGAGCCTTCTTAGTGACGGCGCAAGTTGCTGACTGCCTACTGCGTTGGTGGTATAGTGGTGAGCATAGCTGCCTTCCAAGCAGTTGACCCGGGTTCGATTCCCGGCCAACGCATGTCCTTTGGCTCGGGCTGACGTCGAAGCAGAACTCCCTCTGTGACCTGTGCCTCCACCCAAAACTTTTGGATGGAATAATATCGGATGGACCCATCATTAGCTGAAGTCGCATAACACTTGCAACACTACCCGTAGCAGGGGTCATTGTTTGGACTCTTTTTTTTTTTTTTTTTTTTTTTTTAATTGCGCTTTAAACAAAAAGTATTGTGTCAATGCAACTGAACAATATTAATTAGGAACACAGTGCGTCAAAAAGCAAAATGACAGTTAAAGGCATTTCGTTATTGATACTGTCCACTATACTAACGAGGAGCCGTGCATGCTGCCGTTTCTCCCCCAACCGACGGCACTGCACTGACATAACTAAACAATGCATGGCTTCTTCTGACGCAGACCCAGCCCTAGCACCGTAAAATTTCTGATGGACCCATCATTAGCTGAAGTCGCATAACACTTGGAACACTACCCGTAGCAGGGGTCATTGTTTGGACTCTTTTTTTTTTTTTTTTTTTTTTTTAAATTGCGCTTTAAACAAAAAGTATTGCGTCAATGCAACTGAACAACATTAATTAGGAACACAGTGCGTCAAAAAGCAAAATGACAGTTAAAGGCATTTCGTTATTGAACTCTTTGATGACATCATTCAGCTAAGTTCAGTTTTAAATAGTATCTGTGCAATAATTTGCAATCAAGTCAACGATATCTCTGTACATGAAGTGTCCCAAGCTCCGCCTGCCAGAGGCGACAGAGGCAAGAAACCAAAACTCGATCGGTGAAAGGATGGAGAAAAAACCCGGTGAGAAACCAGGCTCAGTCGGGGAGACAGTTCTCCCCTTGTCAGACGAAACCAGTAGATCAGCTCCAGGCTGCAGGAATGTCAGACTGTGCAGAAGAATCATCTGTTTCCTGTGGTCTTGTCCAGGTGGTCTTTACAGGGGATTTGTATCTGCGGCTCATCTAGTTGTCACGGTCTCCGCTGTGTTTCTGGGCCATAGAGGTCCTTTCTAGGTGTTGATCCACCATCTTCTCTGGATACGGACTGGATCCGGGTGACTGAAGCGGATACAGACTGAATCTGGTGGCTACGGTGACCTCGGAATAAGGGATTTCTTTAAAAGACTTTTTTTTCATATAAGATTTTATCCAACTTTTCAGATAGAGGCATGAGAAAGAGATTGCCTTGATTGGGCTTTTGGTTATTGGTGGGCCGAGGGGACTTTTTTGAGTTTTACTCCTCCGTTTTGGAGTGGGGGGGGGGGGGTGCTGACGAAACACATGTGGGCAGGCGTTGTCACCCTTGATGACCCTTGGCGAGCGTAGTAGTTTAACAGAGGCAGCGCACAGGCCCGAGCGTTTGGAGACACAGCTCGAGTTTCTCTTCATTGTCGCATAAATCTTTCGCCTTTTACTAAAGATTTCCGTGGAGGGGAACTTTTGCGAGTGACCTGTATTTTTGGGTGCTCTGCTCACTGCAGAGCTACATCGAAATGTCAAGAGCAGAATCAGTTTGACCGTCCGCCAGCATGCTGCGAGAGGGCTTGCCACTGGTCATCGTCTGAATGGGCACTCTCTGCGTTTGACCACTTCGTGTTTATTTAGCCGGATGGGAAGGCAGCGTTTTCTTGTACGTGACGGGATGCAAATTCTTGAAGGCTCTCTTTAGTGACGGGTCCAAACAAAGATCTCATCTGCTCCTCTAGCCCTATCGGCGACTCGTGCACTTCGAGCCTTCTTAGTGACGGCGCAAGTTGCTGACTGCCTACTGCGTTGGTGGTATAGTGGTGAGCATAGCTGCCTTCCAAGCAGTTGACCCGGGTTCGATTCCCGGCCAACGCATGTCCTTTGGCTCGGGCTGACGTCGAAGCAGAACTCCCTCTGTGACCTGTGCCTCCACCCAAAACTTTTGGATGGAATAATATCGGATGGACCCATCATTAGCTGAAGTCGCATAACACTTGCAACACTACCCGTAGCAGGGGTCATTGTTTGGACTCTTTTTTTTTTTTTTTTTTTTTTTTAAATTGCGCTTTAAACAAAAAGTATTGTGTCAATGCAACTGAACAATATTAATTAGGAACACAGTGCGTCAAAAAGCAAAATGACAGTTAAAGGCATTTCGTTATTGATACTGTCCACTATACTAACGAGGAGCCGTGCATGCTGCCGTTTCTCCCCCAACCGACGGCACTGCACTGACATAACTAAACAATGCATGGCTTCTTCTGACGCAGACCCAGCCCTAGCACCGTAAAATTTCTGATGGACCCATCATTAGCTGAAGTCGCATAACACTTGGAACACTACCCGTAGCAGGGGTCATTGTTTGGACTCTTTTTTTTTTTTTTTTTTTTTTTAAAT
>NC_068414.1:1594572-1710247 GCF_023724105.1 Carassius gibelio | reverse complement strand
GGTCCTTTCTAGGTGTTGATCCACCATCTTCTCTGGATACGGACTGGATCCGGGTGACTGAAGCGGATACAGACTGGATCTGGTGGCTACGGTGACCTCGGAATAAGGGATTTCTTTAAAAGACTTTTTTTTTCATATAAGATTTTATCCAACTTTTCAGATAGAGGCATGAGAAAGAGATTGCCTTGATTGGGCTTTTGGTTATTGGTGGACCGAGAGGACTTTTTTGAGTTTTACTCCTCCCTTTTGGAGTGGGGGGGGGGGGGGGGGTGCTGACGAAACACATGTGGGCAGGCATTGTCACCCTTGATGACCCTTGGCGAGTGTAGTAGTTTAACAGAGGCAGTGCACAGGCCCGAGGGTTTGGAGACACAGCTCGAGTTTCTCTTCATTGTCGCATAAATCTTTCGCCTTTTACTAAAGATTTCCGTGGAGGGGAACTTTTGCGAGTGACCTGTATTTTTGGGTGCTCTGCTCACAGCAGAGCTACATCGAAATGTCAAGAGCAGAATCAGTTTGACCGTCCGGCAGCATGCTGCGAGAGGGCTTGCCACTGGTCATCGTCTGAATAGGCACTCTCTGCGTTTGACCACTTCGTGTTTATTTAGCCGGATGGGAAGGCAGCGCTTTCTTGTACGTGACGGGATGCAAATTCTTGAAGGCTCTCTTTAGTGACGGGTCCAAACAAAGATCTCATCTGCTCCTCTAGCCCTATCGGCGACTCGTGCACTTCGAGCCTTCTTAGTGACGGCGCAAGTTGCTGACTGCTGACTGCGTTGGTGGTATAGTGGTGAGCATAGCTGCCTTCCAAGCAGTTGGAGAGAGCAGTGCGCATGTCCTTTGGCTCGGGCTGACGTCGAAGCAGAACTCCCTCTGTGACCTGTGCCTCCACCCAAAATTTTGGATGGAATAATTTCGGATGGACCCATCATTAGCTGAAGTCGCATAACACTTGCAACACTACCCGTAGCAGGGGTCATTGTTTGGACTCTTTTTTTTTTTTTTTTTTTTTTAATTGCGCTTTAAACAAAAAGTATTGTGTCAATGCAACTGAACAACATTTATTAGGAACACAGTGCGTCAATAAAGCTACTGACTTCCGCCTGCGTTGGTGGTATAGTGGTGAGCATAGCTGCCTTCCAAGCAGTTGACCCGGGTTCGATTCCCGGCCAACGCATGTCCTTTGGCTCGGGCTGACGTCGAAGCAGAACTCCTTCTGTGACCTGCGACTCCAACCAAACATTTTGGATGGATCATTCGGAAGACGAAAAGAACCAGCTCTCCCCGTCGGGGAATCGAACCCCGGTCTTCCGCGTGACAGGCGGAGATACTGTCCACTATACTAACGAGGAGCCGTGCATGCTGCCGTTTCTCCCCCAACTGACGGCACTGCACTGACATAACTAAACAATGCATGGCTTCTTCTGACGCAGACCCAGCCCTAGCACCGTAAAATTTCTGATGGACCCATCATTAGCTGAAGTCGCATAACACTTGGAACACTACCCGTAGCAGGGGTCATTGTTTGGACTCTTTTTTTTTTTTTTTTTTTTTAAATTGCGCTTTAAACAAAAAGTATTGCGTCAATGCAACTGAACAACATTAATTAGGAACACAGTGCGTCAAAAAGCAAAATGACAGTTAAAGGCATTTCGTTATTGAACTCTTTGATGACATCATTCAGCTAAGTTCAGTTTAAATAGTATCTGTGCAATAATTTGCAATCAAGTCAACGATATCGCTGTACATGAAGTGTCCCCAGCTCCGCCTGCCAGAAGCGACAGAGGGAAGAAACCAAAACTCGATCGGTGAAAGGATGGAGAAAAAACCCGGTGAGAAACCAGGCTCAGTCGGGGAGACAGTTCTCCCCTTGTCAGACGAAACCAGTAGATCAGCTCCAGGCTGCAGGAATGTCAGACTGTGCAGAAGAATCATCTGTTTCCTGTGGTCTTGTCCAGGTGGTCTTTACAAGGGATTTGTATCTGCGGCTCATCTAGTTGTCACGGTCTCCGCTGTGTTTCTGGGCCATAGAGGTCCTTTCTAGGTGTTGATCCACCATCTTCTCTGGATACGGACTGGATCCGGGTGACTGAAGCGGATACAGACTGGATCTGGTGGCTACGGTGACCTCGGAATAAGGGATTTCTTTAAAAGACTTTTTTTTTCATATAAGATTTTATCCAACTTTTCAGATAGAGGCATGAGAAAGAGATTGCCTTGATTGGGCTTTTGGTTATTGGTGGACCGAGAGGACTTTTTTGAGTTTTACTCCTCCCTTTTGGAGTGGGGGGGGGGGTGCTGACGAAACACATGTGGGCAGGCATTGTCACCCTTGATGACCCTTGGCGAGTGTAGTAGTTTAACAGAGGCAGCGCACAGGCCCGAGGGTTTGGAGACACAGCTCGAGTTTCTCTTCATTGTCGCATAAATCTTTCGCCTTTTACTAAAGATTTCCGTGGAGGGGAACTTTTGCGAGTGACCTGTATTTTTGGGTGCTCTGCTCACAGCAGAGCTACATCGAAATGTCAAGAGCAGAATCAGTTTGACCGTCCGGCAGCATGCTGCGAGAGGGCTTGCCACTGGTCATCGTCTGAATAGGCACTCTCTGCGTTTGACCACTTCGTGTTTATTTAGCCGGATGGGAAGGCAGCGCTTTCTTGTACGTGACGGGATGCAAATTCTTGAAGGCTCTCTTTAGTGACGGGTCCAAACAAAGATCTCATCTGCTCCTCTAGCCCTATCGGCGACTCGTGCACTTCGAGCCTTCTTAGTGACGGCGCAAGTTGCTGACTGCTGACTGCGTTGGTGGTATAGTGGTGAGCATAGCTGCCTTCCAAGCAGTTGACCCGGGTTCGATTCCCGGCCAACGCATGTCCTTTGGCTCGGGCTGACGTCGAAGCAGAACTCCTTCTGTGACCTGCGACTCCAACCAAACATTTTGGATGGATCATTCGGAAGACGAAAAGAACCAGCTCTCCCCGTCGGGGAATCGAACCCCGGTCTTCCGCGTGACAGGCGGAGATACTGTCCACTATACTAACGAGGAGCCGTGCATGCTGCCGTTTCTCCCCCAACTGACGGCACTGCACTGACATAACTAAACAATGCATGGCTTCTTCTGACGCAGACCCAGCCCTAGCACCGTAAAATTTCTGATGGACCCATCATTAGCTGAAGTCGCATAACACTTGGAACACTACCCGTAGCAGGGGTCATTGTTTGGACTCTTTTTTTTTTTTTTTTTTTTTAAATTGCGCTTTAAACAAAAAGTATTGCGTCAATGCAACTGAACAACATTAATTAGGAACACAGTGCGTCAAAAAGCAAAATGACAGTTAAAGGCATTTCGTTATTGAACTCTTTGATGACATCATTCAGCTAAGTTCAGTTTAAATAGTATCTGTGCAATAATTTGCAATCAAGTCAACGATATCGCTGTACATGAAGTGTCCCCAGCTCCGCCTGCCAGAAGCGACAGAGGCAAGAAACCAAAACTCGATCGGTGAAAGGATGGAGAAAAAACCGGGTGAGAAACCAGGCTCAGTCGGGGAGACAGTTCTCCCCTTGTCAGACGAAACCAGTAGATCAGCTCCAGGCTGCAGGAATGTCAGACTGTGCAGAAGAATCATCTGTTTCCTGTGGTCTTGTCCAGGTGGTCTTTACAAGGGATTTGTATCTGCGGCTCATCTAGTTGTCACGGTCTCCGCTGTGTTTCTGGGCCATAGAGGTCCTTTCTAGGTGTTGATCCACCATCTTCTCTGGATACGGACTGGATCCGGGTGACTGAAGCGGATACAGACTGGATCTGGTGGCTACGGTGACCTCGGAATAAGGGATTTCTTTAAAAGACTTTTTTTTTCATATAAGATTTTATCCAACTTTTCAGATAGAGGCATGAGAAAGAGATTGCCTTGATTGGGCTTTTGGTTATTATAGGCACTCTCTGCGTTTGACCACTTCGTGTTTATTTAGCCGGATGGGAAGGCAGCGCTTTCTTGTACGTGACGGGATGCAAATTCTTGAAGGCTCTCTTTAGTGACGGGTCCAAACAAAGATCTCATCTGCTCCTCTAGCCCTATCGGCGACTCGTGCACTTCGAGCCTTCTTAGTGACGGCGCAAGTTGCTGACTGCTGACTGCGTTGGTGGTATAGTGGTGAGCATAGCTGCCTTCCAAGCAGTTGGAGAGAGCAGTGCGCATGTCCTTTGGCTCGGGCTGACGTCGAAGCAGAACTCCCTCTGTGACCTGTGCCTCCACCCAAAATTTTGGATGGAATAATTTCGGATGGACCCATCATTAGCTGAAGTCGCATAACACTTGCAACACTACCCGTAGCAGGGGTCATTGTTTGGACTCTTTTTTTTTTTTTTTTTTTTTTTAATTGCGCTTTAAACAAAAAGTATTGTGTCAATGCAACTGAACAACATTTATTAGGAACACAGTGCGTCAATAAAGCTACTGACTTCCGCCTGCGTTGGTGGTATAGTGGTGAGCATAGCTGCCTTCCAAGCAGTTGACCCGGGTTCGATTCCCGGCCAACGCATGTCCTTTGGCTCGGGCTGACGTCGAAGCAGAACTCCTTCTGTGACCTGCGACTCCAACCAAACATTTTGGATGGATCATTCGGAAGACGAAAAGAACCAGCTCTCCCCGTCGGGGAATCGAACCCCGGTCTTCCGCGTGACAGGCGGAGATACTGTCCACTATACTAACGAGGAGCCGTGCATGCTGCCGTTTCTCCCCCAACTGACGGCACTGCACTGACATAACTAAACAATGCATGGCTTCTTCTGACGCAGACCCAGCCCTAGCACCGTAAAATTTCTGATGGACCCATCATTAGCTGAAGTCGCATAACACTTGGAACACTACCCGTAGCAGGGGTCATTGTTTGGACTCTTTTTTTTTTTTTTTTTTTTTTAAATTGCGCTTTAAACAAAAAGTATTGCGTCAATGCAACTGAACAACATTAATTAGGAACACAGTGCGTCAAAAAGCAAAATGACAGTTAAAGGCATTTCGTTACTGAACTCTTTGATGACATCATTCAGCTAAGTTCAGTTTAAATAGTATCTGTGCAATAATTTGCAATCAAGTCAACGATATCGCTGTACATGAAGTGTCCCCAGCTCCGCCTGCCAGAAGCGACAGAGGGAAGAAACCAAAACTCGATCGGTGAAAGGATGGAGAAAAAACCCGGTGAGAAACCAGGCTCAGTCGGGGAGACAGTTCTCCCCTTGTCAGACGAAACCAGTAGATCAGCTCCAGGCTGCAGGAATGTCAGACTGTGCAGAAGAATCATCTGTTTCCTGTGGTCTTGTCCAGGTGGTCTTTACAAGGGATTTGTATCTGCGGCTCATCTAGTTGTCACGGTCTCCGCTGTGTTTCTGGGCCATAGAGGTCCTTTCTAGGTGTTGATCCACCATCTTCTCTGGATACGGACTGGATCCGGGTGACTGAAGCGGATACAGACTGGATCTGGTGGCTACGGTGACCTCGGAATAAGGGATTTCTTTAAAAGACTTTTTTTTTCATATAAGATTTTATCCAACTTTTCAGATAGAGGCATGAGAAAGAGATTGCCTTGATTGGGCTTTTGGTTATTGGTGGACCGAGAGGACTTTTTTGAGTTTTACTCCTCCCTTTTGGAGTGGGGGGGGGGGGTGCTGACGAAACACATGTGGGCAGGCATTGTCACCCTTGATGACCCTTGGCGAGTGTAGTAGTTTAACAGAGGCAGCGCACAGGCCCGAGGGTTTGGAGACACAGCTCGAGTTTCTCTTCATTGTCGCATAAATCTTTCGCCTTTTACTAAAGATTTCCGTGGAGGGGAACTTTTGCGAGTGACCTGTATTTTTGGGTGCTCTGCTCACAGCAGAGCTACATCGAAATGTCAAGAGCAGAATCAGTTTGACCGTCCGGCAGCATGCTGCGAGAGGGCTTGCCACTGGTCATCGTCTGAATAGGCACTCTCTGCGTTTGACCACTTCGTGTTTA
Organism: Carassius gibelio; assembly: GCF_023724105.1. Taxonomy (NCBI): domain Eukaryota; kingdom Metazoa; phylum Chordata; class Actinopteri; order Cypriniformes; family Cyprinidae; genus Carassius; species Carassius gibelio. The sequence continues at coordinate 1,704,251 of NC_068414.1, read as the reverse complement.
TTTAGCCGGATGGGAAGGCAGCGCTTTCTTGTACGTGACGGGATGCAAATTCTTGAAGGCTCTCTTTAGTGACGGGTCCAAACAAAGATCTCATCTGCTCCTCTAGCCCTATCGGCGACTCGTGCACTTCGAGCCTTCTTAGTGACGGCGCAAGTTGCTGACTGCTGACTGCGTTGGTGGTATAGTGGTGAGCATAGCTGCCTTCCAAGCAGTTGACCCGGGTTCGATTCCCGGCCAACGCATGTCCTTTGGCTCGGGCTGACGTCGAAGCAGAACTCCTTCTGTGACCTGCGACTCCAACCAAACATTTTGGATGGATCATTCGGAAGACGAAAAGAACCAGCTCTCCCCGTCGGGGAATCGAACCCCGGTCTTCCGCGTGACAGGCGGAGATACTGTCCACTATACTAACGAGGAGCCGTGCATGCTGCCGTTTCTCCCCCAACTGACGGCACTGCACTGACATAACTAAACAATGCATGGCTTCTTCTGACGCAGACCCAGCCCTAGCACCGTAAAATTTCTGATGGACCCATCATTAGCTGAAGTCGCATAACACTTGGAACACTACCCGTAGCAGGGGTCATTGTTTGGACTCTTTTTTTTTTTTTTTTTTTTTAAATTGCGCTTTAAACAAAAAGTATTGCGTCAATGCAACTGAACAACATTAATTAGGAACACAGTGCGTCAAAAAGCAAAATGACAGTTAAAGGCATTTCGTTATTGAACTCTTTGATGACATCATTCAGCTAAGTTCAGTTTAAATAGTATCTGTGCAATAATTTGCAATCAAGTCAACGATATCGCTGTACATGAAGTGTCCCCAGCTCCGCCTGCCAGAAGCGACAGAGGCAAGAAACCAAAACTCGATCGGTGAAAGGATGGAGAAAAAACCCGGTGAGAAACCAGGCTCAGTCGGGGAGACAGTTCTCCCCTTGTCAGACGAAACCAGTAGATCAGCTCCAGGCTGCAGGAATGTCAGACTGTGCAGAAGAATCATCTGTTTCCTGTGGTCTTGTCCAGGTGGTCTTTACAAGGGATTTGTATCTGCGGCTCATCTAGTTGTCACGGTCTCCGCTGTGTTTCTGGGCCATAGAGGTCCTTTCTAGGTGTTGATCCACCATCTTCTCTGGATACGGACTGGATCCGGGTGACTGAAGCGGATACAGACTGGATCTGGTGGCTACGGTGACCTCGGAATAAGGGATTTCTTTAAAAGACTTTTTTTTTCATATAAGATTTTATCCAACTTTTCAGATAGAGGCATGAGAAAGAGATTGCCTTGATTGGGCTTTTGGTTATTGGTGGACCGAGAGGACTTTTTTGAGTTTTACTCCTCCCTTTTGGAGTGGGGGGGGGGGGGGGTGCTGACGAAACACATGTGGGCAGGCATTGTCACCCTTGATGACCCTTGGCGAGTGTAGTAGTTTAACAGAGGCAGCGCACAGGCCCGAGGGTTTGGAGACACAGCTCGAGTTTCTCTTCATTGTCGCATAAATCTTTCGCCTTTTACTAAAGATTTCCGTGGAGGGGAACTTTTGCGAGTGACCTGTATTTTTGGGTGCTCTGCTCACAGCAGAGCTACATCGAAATGTCAAGAGCAGAATCAGTTTGACCGTCCGGCAGCATGCTGCGAGAGGGCTTGCCACTGGTCATCGTCTGAATAGGCACTCTCTGCGTTTGACCACTTCGTGTTTATTTAGCCGGATGGGAAGGCAGCGCTTTCTTGTACGTGACGGGATGCAAATTCTTGAAGGCTCTCTTTAGTGACGGGTCCAAACAAAGATCTCATCTGCTCCTCTAGCCCTATCGGCGACTCGTGCACTTCGAGCCTTCTTAGTGACGGCGCAAGTTGCTGACTGCTGACTGCGTTGGTGGTATAGTGGTGAGCATAGCTGCCTTCCAAGCAGTTGACCCGGGTTCGATTCCCGGCCAACGCATGTCCTTTGGCTCGGGCTGACGTCGAAGCAGAACTCCTTCTGTGACCTGCGACTCCAACCAAACATTTTGGATGGATCATTCGGAAGACGAAAAGAACCAGCTCTCCCCGTCGGGGAATCGAACCCCGGTCTTCCGCGTGACAGGCGGAGATACTGTCCACTATACTAACGAGGAGCCGTGCATGCTGCCGTTTCTCCCCCAACTGACGGCACTGCACTGACATAACTAAACAATGCATGGCTTCTTCTGACGCAGACCCAGCCCTAGCACCGTAAAATTTCTGATGGACCCATCATTAGCTGAAGTCGCATAACACTTGGAACACTACCCGTAGCAGGGGTCATTGTTTGGACTCTTTTTTTTTTTTTTTTTTTTTAAATTGCGCTTTAAACAAAAAGTATTGCGTCAATGCAACTGAACAACATTAATTAGGAACACAGTGCGTCAAAAAGCAAAATGACAGTTAAAGGCATTTCGTTATTGAACTCTTTGATGACATCATTCAGCTAAGTTCAGTTTAAATAGTATCTGTGCAATAATTTGCAATCAAGTCAACGATATCGCTGTACATGAAGTGTCCCCAGCTCCGCCTGCCAGAAGCGACAGAGGCAAGAAACCAAAACTCGATCGGTGAAAGGATGGAGAAAAAACCGGGTGAGAAACCAGGCTCAGTCGGGGAGACAGTTCTCCCCTTGTCAGACGAAACCAGTAGATCAGCTCCAGGCTGCAGGAATGTCAGACTGTGCAGAAGAATCATCTGTTTCCTGTGGTCTTGTCCAGGTGGTCTTTACAAGGGATTTGTATCTGCGGCTCATCTAGTTGTCACGGTCTCCGCTGTGTTTCTGGGCCATAGAGGTCCTTTCTAGGTGTTGATCCACCATCTTCTCTGGATACGGACTGGATCCGGGTGACTGAAGCGGATACAGACTGGATCTGGTGGCTACGGTGACCTCGGAATAAGGGATTTCTTTAAAAGACTTTTTTTTCATATAAGATTTTATCCAACTTTTCAGATAGAGGCATGAGAAAGAGATTGCCTTGATTGGGCTTTTGGTTATTATAGGCACTCTCTGCGTTTGACCACTTCGTGTTTATTTAGCCGGATGGGAAGGCAGCGCTTTCTTGTACGTGACGGGATGCAAATTCTTGAAGGCTCTCTTTAGTGACGGGTCCAAACAAAGATCTCATCTGCTCCTCTAGCCCTATCGGCGACTCGTGCACTTCGAGCCTTCTTAGTGACGGCGCAAGTTGCTGACTGCTGACTGCGTTGGTGGTATAGTGGTGAGCATAGCTGCCTTCCAAGCAGTTGGAGAGAGCAGTGCGCATGTCCTTTGGCTCGGGCTGACGTCGAAGCAGAACTCCCTCTGTGACCTGTGCCTCCACCCAAAATTTTGGATGGAATAATTTCGGATGGACCCATCATTAGCTGAAGTCGCATAACACTTGCAACACTACCCGTAGCAGGGGTCATTGTTTGGACTCTTTTTTTTTTTTTTTTTTTTTTAATTGCGCTTTAAACAAAAAGTATTGTGTCAATGCAACTGAACAACATTTATTAGGAACACAGTGCGTCAATAAAGCTACTGACTTCCGCCTGCGTTGGTGGTATAGTGGTGAGCATAGCTGCCTTCCAAGCAGTTGACCCGGGTTCGATTCCCGGCCAACGCATGTCCTTTGGCTCGGGCTGACGTCGAAGCAGAACTCCTTCTGTGACCTGCGACTCCAACCAAACATTTTGGATGGATCATTCGGAAGACGAAAAGAACCAGCTCTCCCCGTCGGGGAATCGAACCCCGGTCTTCCGCGTGACAGGCGGAGATACTGTCCACTATACTAACGAGGAGCCGTGCATGCTGCCGTTTCTCCCCCAACTGACGGCACTGCACTGACATAACTAAACAATGCATGGCTTCTTCTGACGCAGACCCAGCCCTAGCACCGTAAAATTTCTGATGGACCCATCATTAGCTGAAGTCGCATAACACTTGGAACACTACCCGTAGCAGGGGTCATTGTTTGGACTCTTTTTTTTTTTTTTTTTTTTTTAAATTGCGCTTTAAACAAAAAGTATTGCGTCAATGCAACTGAACAACATTAATTAGGAACACAGTGCGTCAAAAAGCAAAATGACAGTTAAAGGCATTTCGTTATTGAACTCTTTGATGACATCATTCAGCTAAGTTCAGTTTAAATAGTATCTGTGCAATAATTTGCAATCAAGTCAACGATATCGCTGTACATGAAGTGTCCCCAGCTCCGCCTGCCAGAAGCGACAGAGGGAAGAAACCAAAACTCGATCGGTGAAAGGATGGAGAAAAAACCCGGTGAGAAACCAGGCTCAGTCGGGGAGACAGTTCTCCCCTTGTCAGACGAAACCAGTAGATCAGCTCCAGGCTGCAGGAATGTCAGACTGTGCAGAAGAATCATCTGTTTCCTGTGGTCTTGTCCAGGTGGTCTTTACAAGGGATTTGTATCTGCGGCTCATCTAGTTGTCACGGTCTCCGCTGTGTTTCTGGGCCATAGAGGTCCTTTCTAGGTGTTGATCCACCATCTTCTCTGGATACGGACTGGATCCGGGTGACTGAAGCGGATACAGACTGGATCTGGTGGCTACGGTGACCTCGGAATAAGGGATTTCTTTAAAAGACTTTTTTTTTCATATAAGATTTTATCCAACTTTTCAGATAGAGGCATGAGAAAGAGATTGCCTTGATTGGGCTTTTGGTTATTGGTGGACCGAGAGGACTTTTTTGAGTTTTACTCCTCCCTTTTGGAGTGGGGGGGGGGGGGGTGCTGACGAAACACATGTGGGCAGGCATTGTCACCCTTGATGACCCTTGGCGAGTGTAGTAGTTTAACAGAGGCAGCGCACAGGCCCGAGGGTTTGGAGACACAGCTCGAGTTTCTCTTCATTGTCGCATAAATCTTTCGCCTTTTACTAAAGATTTCCGTGGAGGGGAACTTTTGCGAGTGACCTGTATTTTTGGGTGCTCTGCTCACAGCAGAGCTACATCGAAATGTCAAGAGCAGAATCAGTTTGACCGTCCGGCAGCATGCTGCGAGAGGGCTTGCCACTGATCATCGTCTGAATAGGCACTCTCTGCGTTTGACCACTTCGTGTTTATTTAGCCGGATGGGAAGGCAGCGCTTTCTTGTACGTGACGGGATGCAAATTCTTGAAGGCTCTCTTTAGTGACGGGTCCAAACAAAGATCTCATCTGCTCCTCTAGCCCTATCGGCGACTCGTGCACTTCGAGCCTTCTTAGTGACGGCGCAAGTTGCTGACTGCTGACTGCGTTGGTGGTATAGTGGTGAGCATAGCTGCCTTCCAAGCAGTTGACCCGGGTTCGATTCCCGGCCAACGCATGTCCTTTGGCTCGGGCTGACGTCGAAGCAGAACTCCTTCTGTGACCTGCGACTCCAACCAAACATTTTGGATGGATCATTCGGAAGACGAAAAGAACCAGCTCTCCCCGTCGGGGAATCGAACCCCGGTCTTCCGCGTGACAGGCGGAGATACTGTCCACTATACTAACGAGGAGCCGTGCATGCTGCCGTTTCTCCCCCAACTGACGGCACTGCACTGACATAACTAAACAATGCATGGCTTCTTCTGACGCAGACCCAGCCCTAGCACCGTAAAATTTCTGATGGACCCATCATTAGCTGAAGTCGCATAACACTTGGAACACTACCCGTAGCAGGGGTCATTGTTTGGACTCTTTTTTTTTTTTTTTTTTTTTAAATTGCGCTTTAAACAAAAAGTATTGCGTCAATGCAACTGAACAACATTAATTAGGAACACAGTGCGTCAAAAAGCAAAATGACAGTTAAAGGCATTTCGTTATTGAACTCTTTGATGACATCATTCAGCTAAGTTCAGTTTAAATAGTATCTGTGCAATAATTTGCAATCAAGTCAACGATATCGCTGTACATGAAGTGTCCCCAGCTCCGCCTGCCAGAAGCGACAGAGGCAAGAAACCAAAACTCGATCGGTGAAAGGATGGAGAAAAAACCGGGTGAGAAACCAGGCTCAGTCGGGGAGACAGTTCTCCCCTTGTCAGACGAAACCAGTAGATCAGCTCCAGGCTGCAGGAATGTCAGACTGTGCAGAAGAATCATCTGTTTCCTGTGGTCTTGTCCAGGTGGTCTTTACAAGGGATTTGTATCTGCGGCTCATCTAGTTGTCACGGTCTCCGCTGTGTTTCTGGGCCATAGAGGTCCTTTCTAGGTGTTGATCCACCATCTTCTCTGGATACGGACTGGATCCGGGTGTCTGAAGCGGATACAGACTGGATCTGGTGGCTACGGTGACCTCGGAATAAGGGATTTCTTTAAAAGACTTTTTTTTTCATATAAGATTTTATCCAACTTTTCAGATAGAGGCATGAGAAAGAGATTGCCTTGATTGGGCTTTTGGTTATTATAGGCACTCTCTGCGTTTGACCACTTCGTGTTTATTTAGCCGGATGGGAAGGCAGCGCTTTCTTGTACGTGACGGGATGCAAATTCTTGAAGGCTCTCTTTAGTGACGGGTCCAAACAAAGATCTCATCTGCTCCTCTAGCCCTATCGGCGACTCGTGCACTTCGAGCCTTCTTAGTGACGGCGCAAGTTGCTGACTGCTGACTGCGTTGGTGGTATAGTGGTGAGCATAGCTGCCTTCCAAGCAGTTGGAGAGAGCAGTGCGCATGTCCTTTGGCTCGGGCTGACGTCGAAGCAGAACTCCCTCTGTGACCTGTGCCTCCACCCAAAATTTTGGATGGAATAATTTCGGATGGACCCATCATTAGCTGAAGTCGCATAACACTTGCAACACTACCCGTAGCAGGGGTCATTGTTTGGACTCTTTTTTTTTTTTTTTTTTTTTAATTGCGCTTTAAACAAAAAGTATTGTGTCAATGCAACTGAACAACATTTATTAGGAACACAGTGCGTCAATAAAGCTACTGACTTCCGCCTGCGTTGGTGGTATAGTGGTGAGCATAGCTGCCTTCCAAGCAGTTGACCCGGGTTCGATTCCCGGCCAACGCATGTCCTTTGGCTCGGGCTGACGTCGAAGCAGAACTCCTTCTGTGACCTGCGACTCCAACCAAACATTTTGGATGGATCATTCGGAAGACGAAAAGAACCAGCTCTCCCCGTCGGGGAATCGAACCCCGGTCTTCCGCGTGACAGGCGGAGATACTGTCCACTATACTAACGAGGAGCCGTGCATGCTGCCGTTTCTCCCCCAACTGACGGCACTGCACTGACATAACTAAACAATGCATGGCTTCTTCTGACGCAGACCCAGCCCTAGCACCGTAAAATTTCTGATGGACCCATCATTAGCTGAAGTCGCATAACACTTGGAACACTACCCGTAGCAGGGGTCATTGTTTGGACTCTTTTTTTTTTTTTTTTTTTTTTTAAATTGCGCTTTAAACAAAAAGTATTGCGTCAATGCAACTGAACAACATTAATTAGGAACACAGTGCGTCAAAAAGCAAAATGACAGTTAAAGGCATTTCGTTATTGAACTCTTTGATGACATCATTCAGCTAAGTTCAGTTTAAATAGTATCTGTGCAATAATTTGCAATCAAGTCAACGATATCGCTGTACATGAAGTGTCCCCAGCTCCGCCTGCCAGAAGCGACAGAGGCAAGAAACCAAAACTCGATCGGTGAAAGGATGGAGAAAAAACCCGGTGAGAAACCAGGCTCAGTCGGGGAGACAGTTCTCCCCTTGTCAGACGAAACCAGTAGATCAGCTCCAGGCTGCAGGAATGTCAGACTGTGCAGAAGAATCATCTGTTTCCTGTGGTCTTGTCCAGGTGGTCTTTACAAGGGATTTGTATCTGCGGCTCATCTAGTTGTCACGGTCTCCGCTGTGTTTCTGGGCCATAGAGGTCCTTTCTAGGTGTTGATCCACCATCTTCTCTGGATACGGACTGGATCCGGGTGACTGAAGCGGATACAGACTGGATCTGGTGGCTACGGTGACCTCGGAATAAGGGATTTCTTTAAAAGACTTTTTTTTTCATATAAGATTTTATCCAACTTTTCAGATAGAGGCATGAGAAAGAGATTGCCTTGATTGGGCTTTTGGTTATTGGTGACCGAGAGGACTTTTTTGAGTTTTACTCCTCCCTTTTGGAGTGGGGGGGGGGGGGTGCTGACGAAACACATGTGGGCAGGCATTGTCACCCTTGATGACCCTTGGCGAGCGTAGTAGTTTAACAGAGGCAGCGCACAGGCCCGAGGGTTTGGAGACACAGCTCGAGTTTCTCTTCATTGTCGCATAAATCTTTCGCCTTTTACTAAAGATTTCCGTTGGAGGGGAACTTTTGCGAGTGACCTGTATTTTTGGGTGCTCTGCTCACAGCAGAGCTACATCGAAATGTCAAGAGCAGAATCAGTTTGACCGTCCGGCAGCATGCTGCGAGAGGGCTTGCCACTGGTCATCGTCTGAATAGGCACTCTCTGCGTTTGACCACTTCGTGTTTATTTAGCCGGATGGGAAGGCAGCGCTTTTTTGTACGTGACGGGATGCAAATTCTTGAAGGCTCTCTTTAGTGACGGGTCCAAACAAAGATCTCATCTGCTCCTCTAGCCCTATCGGCGACTCGTGCACTTCGAGCCTTCTTAGTGACGGCGCAAGTTGCTGACTGCTGACTGCGTTGGTGGTATAGTGGTGAGCATAGCTGCCTTCCAAGCAGTTGACCCGGATTCGATTCCCGGCCAACGCATATCCTTTGGCTCGGGCTGACGTCGAAGCAGAACTCCCTCTGTGACCTGTGCCTCCACCCAAAACTTTTGGATGGAATAATTTCGGATGGACCCATCATTAGCTGAAGTCGCATAACACTTGCAACACTACCGGTAGCAGGGGTCATTGTTTGGACTCTTTTTTTTTTTTTTTTTTTTTTTAATTGCGCTTTAAACAAAAAGTATTGTGTCAATGCAACTGAACAACATTTATTAGGAACACAGTGCGTCAATAAAGCTACTGACTTCCGCCTGCGTTGGTGGTATAGTGGTGAGCATAGCTGCCTTCCAAGCAGTTGACCCGGGTTCGATTCCCGGCCAACGCATGTCCTTTGGCTCGGGCTGACGTCGAAGCAGAACTCCTTCTGTGACCTGCGACTCCAACCAAACATTTTGGATGGATCATTCGGAAGACGAAAAGAACCAGCTCTCCCCGTCGGGGAATCGAACCCCGGTCTTCCGCGTGACAGGCGGAGATACTGTCCACTATACTAACGAGGAGCCGTGCATGCTGCCGTTTCTCCCCCAACTGACGGCACTGCACTGACATAACTAAACAATGCATGGCTTCTTCTGACGCAGACCCAGCCCTAGCACCGTAAAATTTCTGATGGACCCATCATTAGCTGAAGTCGCATAACACTTGGAACACTACCCGTAGCAGGGGTCATTGTTTGGACTCTTTTTTTTTTTTTTTTTTTTTAATTGCGCTTTAAACAAAAAGTATTGCGTCAATGCAACTGAACAACATTAATTAGGAACACAGTGCGTCAAAAAGCAAAATGACAGTTAAAGGCATTTCGTTATTGAACTCTTTGATGACATCATTCAGCTAAGTTCAGTTTAAATAGTATCTGTGCAATAATTTGCAATCAAGTCAACGATATCGCTGTACATGAAGTGTCCCCAGCTCCGCCTGCCAGAAGCGACAGAGGCAAGAAACCAAAACTCGATCGGTGAAAGGATGGAGAAAAAACCGGGTGAGAAACCAGGCTCAGTCGGGGAGACAGTTCTCCCCTTGTCAGACGAAACCAGTAGATCAGCTCCAGGCTGCAGGAATGTCAGACTGTGCAGAAGAATCATCTGTTTCCTGTGGTCTTGTCCAGGTGGTCTTTACAAGGGATTTGTATCTGCGGCTCATCTAGTTGTCACGGTCTCCGCTGTGTTTCTGGGCCATAGAGGTCCTTTCTAGGTGTTGATCCACCATCTTCTCTGGATACGGACTGGATCCGGGTGACTGAAGCGGATACAGACTGGATCTGGTGGCTACGGTGACCTCGGAATAAGGGATTTCTTTAAAAGACTTTTTTTTTCATATAAGATTTTATCCAACTTTTCAGATAGAGGCATGAGAAAGAGATTGCCTTGATTGGGCTTTTGGTTATTATAGGCACTCTCTGCGTTTGACCACTTCGTGTTTATTTAGCCGGATGGGAAGGCAGCGCTTTCTTGTACGTGACGGGATGCAAATTCTTGAAGGCTCTCTTTAGTGACGGGTCCAAACAAAGATCTCATCTGCTCCTCTAGCCCTATCGGCGACTCGTGCACTTCGAGCCTTCTTAGTGACGGCGCAAGTTGCTGACTGCTGACTGCGTTGGTGGTATAGTGGTGAGCATAGCTGCCTTCCAAGCAGTTGGAGAGAGCAGTGCGCATGTCCTTTGGCTCGGGCTGACGTCGAAGCAGAACTCCCTCTGTGACCTGTGCCTCCACCCAAAATTTTGGATGGAATAATTTCGGATGGACCCATCATTAGCTGAAGTCGCATAACACTTGCAACACTACCCGTAGCAGGGGTCATTGTTTGGACTCTTTTTTTTTTTTTTTTTTTTTAATTGCGCTTTAAACAAAAAGTATTGTGTCAATGCAACTGAACAACATTTATTAGGAACACAGTGCGTCAATAAAGCTACTGACTTCCGCCTGCGTTGGTGGTATAGTGGTGAGCATAGCTGCCTTCCAAGCAGTTGACCCGGGTTCGATTCCCGGCCAACGCATGTCCTTTGGCTCGGGCTGACGTCGAAGCAGAACTCCTTCTGTGACCTGCGACTCCAACCAAACATTTTGGATGGATCATTCGGAAGACGAAAAGAACCAGCTCTCCCCGTCGGGGAATCGAACCCCGGTCTTCCGCGTGACAGGCGGAGATACTGTCCACTATACTAACGAGGAGCCGTGCATGCTGCCGTTTCTCCCCCAACTGACGGCACTGCACTGACATAACTAAACAATGCATGGCTTCTTCTGACGCAGACCCAGCCCTAGCACCGTAAAATTTCTGATGGACCCATCATTAGCTGAAGTCGCATAACACTTGGAACACTACCCGTAGCAGGGGTCATTGTTTGGACTCTTTTTTTTTTTTTTTTTTTTTTTAAATTGCGCTTTAAACAAAAAGTATTGCGTCAATGCAACTGAACAACATTAATTAGGAACACAGTGCGTCAAAAAGCAAAATGACAGTTAAAGGCATTTCGTTATTGAACTCTTTGATGACATCATTCAGCTAAGTTCAGTTTAAATAGTATCTGTGCAATAATTTGCAATCAAGTCAACGATATCGCTGTACATGAAGTGTCCCCAGCTCCGCCTGCCAGAAGCGACAGAGGCAAGAAACCAAAACTCGATCGGTGAAAGGATGGAGAAAAAACCGGGTGAGAAACCAGGCTCAGTCGGGGAGACAGTTCTCCCCTTGTCAGACGAAACCAGTAGATCAGCTCCAGGCTGCAGGAATGTCAGACTGTGCAGAAGAATCATCTGTTTCCTGTGGTCTTGTCCAGGTGGTCTTTACAAGGGATTTGTATCTGCGGCTCATCTAGTTGTCACGGTCTCCGCTGTGTTTCTGGGCCATAGAGGTCCTTTCTAGGTGTTGATCCACCATCTTCTCTGGATACGGACTGGATCCGGGTGACTGAAGCGGATACAGACTGGATCTGGTGGCTACGGTGACCTCGGAATAAGGGATTTCTTTAAAAGACTTTTTTTTTCATATAAGATTTTATCCAACTTTTCAGATAGAGGCATGAGAAAGAGATTGCCTTGATTGGGCTTTTGGTTATTGGTGGACCGAGAGGACTTTTTTGAGTTTTACTCCTCCCTTTTGGAGTGGGGGGGGGGGGGGGGTGGTGCTGACGAAACACATGTGGGCAGGCATTGTCACCCTTGATGACCCTTGGCGAGCGTAGTAGTTTAACAGAGGCAGCGCACAGGCCCGAGGGTTTGGAGACACAGCTCGAGTTTCTCTTCATTGTCGCATAAATCTTTCGCCTTTTACTAAAGATTTCCGTGGAGGGGAACTTTTGCGAGTGACCTGTATTTTTGGGTGCTCTGCTCACAGCAGAGCTACATCGAAATGTCAAGAGCAGAATCAGTTTGACCGTCCGGCAGCATGCTGCGAGAGGGCTTGCCACTGGTCATCGTCTGAATAGGCACTCTCTGCGTTTGACCACTTCGTGTTTATTTAGCCGGATGGGAAGGCAGCGCTTTCTTGTACGTGACGGGATGCAAATTCTTGAAGGCTCTCTTTAGTGACGGGTCCAAACAAAGATCTCATCTGCTCCTCTAGCCCTATCGGCGACTCGTGCACTTCGAGCCTTCTTAGTGACGGCGCAAGTTGCTGACTGCTGACTGCGTTGGTGGTATAGTGGTGAGCATAGCTGCCTTCCAAGCAGTTGACCCGGATTCGATTCCCGGCCAACGCATATCCTTTGGCTCGGGCTGACGTCGAAGCAGAACTCCCTCTGTGACCTGTGCCTCCACCCAAAACTTTTGGATGGAATAATTTCGGATGGACCCATCATTAGCTGAAGTCGCATAACACTTGCAACACTACCGGTAGCAGGGGTCATTGTTTGGACTCTTTTTTTTTTTTTTTTTTTTTTTAATTGCGCTTTAAATAAAAAGTATTGTGTCAATGCAACTGAACAACATTTATTAGGAACACAGTGCGTCAATAAAGCTACTGACTTCCGCCTGCGTTGGTGGTATAGTGGTGAGCATAGCTGCCTTCCAAGCAGTTGACCCGGGTTCGATTCCCGGCCAACGCATGTCCTTTGGCTCGGGCTGACGTCGAAGCAGAACTCCTTCTGTGACCTGCGAATCCAACCAAACATTTTGGATGGATCATTCGGAAGACGAAAAGAACCAGCTCTCCCCGTCGGGGAATCGAACCCCGGTCTTCCGCGTGACAGGCGGAGATACTGTCCACTATACTAACGAGGAGCCGTGCATGCTGCCGTTTCTCCCCCAACTGACGGCACTGCACTGACATAACTAAACAATGCATGGCTTCTTCTGACGCAGACCCAGCCCTAGCACCGTAAAATTTCTGATGGACCCATCATTAGCTGAAGTCGCATAACACTTGGAACACTACCCGTAGCAGGGGTCATTGTTTGGACTCTTTTTTTTTTTTTTTTTTTTTAATTGCGCTTTAAACAGAAAGTATTGCGTCAATGCAACTGAACAACATTAATTAGGAACACACTGCGTCAAAAAGCAAAATGACAGTTAAAGGCATTTCGTTATTGAACTATTTGATGACATCATTCAGCTAAGTTCAGTTTAAATAGTATCTGTGCAATAATTTGCAATCAAGTCAACGATATCGCTGTACATGAAGTGTCCCCAGCTCCGCCTGCCAGAAGCGACAGAGGGAAGAAACCAAAACTCGATCGGTGAAAGGATGGAGAAAAAACCCGGTGAGAAACCAGGCTCAGTCGGGGAGACAGTTCTCCCCTTGTCAGACGAAACCAGTAGATCAGCTCCAGGCTGCAGGAATGTCAGACTGTGCAGAAGAATCATCTGTTTCCTGTGGTCTTGTCCAGGTGGTCTTTACAAGGGATTTGTATCTGCGGCTCATCTAGTTGTCACGGTCTCTGCTGTGTTTCTGGGCCATAGAGGTCCTTTCTAGGTGTTGATCCACCATCTTCTCTGGATACGGACTGGATCCGGGTGACTGAAGCGGATACAGACTGGATCTGGTGGCTACGGTGACCTCGGAATAAGGGATTTCTTTAAAAGACTTTTTTTTTCATATAAGATTTTATCCAACTTTTCAGATAGAGGCATGAGAAAGAGATTGCCTTGATTGGGCTTTTGGTTATTATAGGCACTCTCTGCGTTTGACCACTTCGTGTTTATTTAGCCGGATGGGAAGGCAGCACTTTCTTGTACGTGACGGGATGCAAATTCTTGAAGGCTCTCTTTAGTGACGGGTCCAAACAAAGATCTCATCTGCTCCTCTAGCCCTATCGGCGACTCGTGCACTTCGAGCCTTCTTAGTGACGGCGCAAGTTTCTGACTGCTCACTGCGTTGGTGGTATAGTGGTGAGCATAGCTGCCTTCCAAGCAGTTGGAGAGAGCAGTGCGCATGTCCTTTGGCTCGGGCTGACGTCGAAGCAGAACTCCCTCTGTGACCTGTGCCTCCACCCAAAATTTTGGATGGAATAATTTCGGATGGACCCATCATTAGCTGAAGTCGCATAACACTTGCAACACTACCCGTAGCAGGGGTCATTGTTTGGACTCTTTTTTTTTTTTTTTTTTTTTTTTTAATTGCGCTTTAAACAAAAAGTATTGTGTCAATGCAACTGAACAACATTTATTAGGAACACAGTGCGTCAAAAAGCAAAATGACAGTTAAAGGCATTTCGTTATTGAACTCTTTGATGACATCATTCAGCTAAGTTCAGTTTAAATAGTATCTGTGCAATAATTTGCAATCAAGTCAACGATATCGCTGTACATGAAGTGTCCCCAGCTCCGCCTGCCAGAAGCGACAGAGGCAAGAAACCAAAACTCGATCGGTGAAAGGATGGAGAAAAAACCCGGTGAGAAACCAGGCTCAATCGGGGAGACAGTTCTCCCCTTGTCAGACGAAACCAGTAGATCAGCTCCAGGCTGCAGGAATGTCAGACTGTGCAGAAGAATCATCTGTTTCCTGTGGTCTTGTCCAGGTGGTCTTTACAGGGGATTTGTATCTGCGGCTCATCTAGTTGTCACGGTCTCCGCTGTGTTTCTGGGCCATAGAGGTCCTTTCTAGGTGTTGATCCACCATCTTCTCTGGATACAGACTGGATCCGGGTGACTGAATCGGATACAGACTGGATCTGGTGGCTACGGTGACCTCGGAATAAGGGATTTCTTTAAAAGACTTTTTTTTTCATATAAAATTTTATCCAACTTTTCAGATAGAGGCATGAGAAAGAGATTGCCTTGATTGGGCTTTTGGTTATTATAGGCACTCTCTGCGTTTGACCACTTCGTGTTTATTTAGCCGGATGGGAAGGCAGCGCTTTCTTGTACGTGACGGGATGCAAATTCTTGAAGGCTCTCTTTAGTGACAGGTCCAAACAAAGATCTCATCTGCTCCTCTAGCCCTATCGGCGACTCGTGCACTTCGAGCCTTCTTAGTGACGGCGCAAGTTGCTGACTGCGTTGGTGGTATAGTGGTGAGCATAGCTGCCTTCCAAGCAGTTGACCCGGATTCGATTCCCAGCCAACGCATATCCTTTGGCTCGGGCTGACGTCGAAGCAGAACTCCCTCTGTGACCTGTGCCTCCACCCAAAATTTTGGATGGAATAATTTCGGATGGACCCATCATTAGCTGAAGTCGCATAACACTTGCAACACTACCCGTAGCAGGGGTCATTGTTTGGACTCTTTTTTTTTTTTTTTTTTTTTTTTTTTTTAATTGCGCTTTAAACAAAAAGTATTGTGTCAATGCAACTGAACAACATTTATTAGGAACACAGTGCGTCAATAAAGCTACTGACTTCCGCCTGCGTTGGTGGTATAGTGGTGAGCATAGCTGCCTTCCAAGCAGTTGACCCGGGTTCGATTCCCGGCCAACGCATGTCCTTTGGCTCGGGCTGACGTCGAAGCAGAACTCCTTCTGTGACCTGCGAATCCAACCAAACATTTTGGATGGATCATTCGGAAGACGAAAAGAACCAGCTCTCCCCGTCGGGGAATCGAACCCCGGTCTTCCGCGTGACAGGCGGAGATACTGTCCACTATACTAACGAGGAGCCGTGCATGCTGCCGTTTCTCCCCCAACTGACGGCACTGCACTGACATAACTAAACAATGCATGGCTTCTTCTGACGCAGACCCAGCCCTAGCACCGTAAAATTTCTGATGGACCCATCATTAGCTGAAGTCGCATAACACTTGGAACACTACCCGTAGCAGGGGTCATTGTTTGGACTCTTTTTTTTTTTTTTTTTTTTTAAATTGCGCTTTAAACAGAAAGTATTGCGTCAATGCAACTGAACAACATTAATTAGGAACACAGTGCGTCAAAAAGCAAAATGACAGTTAAAGGCATTTCGTTATTGAACTCTTTGATGACATCATTCAGCTAAGTTCAGTTTAAATAGTATCTGTGCAATAATTTGCAATCAAGTCAACGATATCGCTGTACATGAAGTGTCCCCAGCTCCGCCTGCCAGAAGCGACAGAGGGAAGAAACCAAAACTCGATCGGTGAAAGGATGGAGAAAAAACCCGGTGAGAAACCAGGCTCAGTCGGGGAGACAGTTCTCCCCTTGTCAGACGAAACCAGTAGATCAGCTCCAGGCTGCAGGAATGTCAGACTGTGCAGAAGAATCATCTGTTTCCTGTGGTCTTGTCCAGGTGGTCTTTACAAGGGATTTGTATCTGCGGCTCATCTAGTTGTCACGGTCTCTGCTGTGTTTCTGGGCCATAGAGGTCCTTTCTAGGTGTTGATCCACCATCTTCTCTGGATACGGACTGGATCCGGGTGACTGAAGCGGATACAGACTGGATCTGGTGGCTACGGTGACCTCGGAATAAGGGATTTCTTTAAAAGACTTTTTTTTTCATATAAGATTTTATCCAACTTTTCAGATAGAGGCATGAGAAAGAGATTGCCTTGATTGGGCTTTTGGTTATTATAGGCACTCTCTGCGTTTGACCACTTCGTGTTTATTTAGCCGGATGGGAAGGCAGCACTTTCTTGTACGTGACGGGATGCAAATTCTTGAAGGCTCTCTTTAGTGACGGGTCCAAACAAAGATCTCATCTGCTCCTCTAGCCCTATCGGCGACTCGTGCACTTCGAGCCTTCTTAGTGACGGCGCAAGTTTCTGACTGCTGACTGCGTTGGTGGTATAGTGGTGAGCATAGCTGCCTTCCAAGCAGTTGGAGAGAGCAGTGCGCATGTCCTTTGGCTCGGGCTGATGTCGAAGCAGAACTCCCTCTGTGACCTGTGCCTCCACCCAAAATTTTGGATGGAATAATTTCGGATGGACCCATCATTAGCTGAAGTCGCATAACACTTGCAACACTACCCGTAGCAGGGGTCATTGTTTGGACTCTTTTTTTTTTTTTTTTTTTTTTTTTAATTGCGCTTTAAACAAAAAGTATTGTGTCAATGCAACTGAACAACATTTATTAGGAACACAGTGCGTCAAAAAGCAAAATGACAGTTAAAGGCATTTCGTTATTGAACTCTTTGATGACATCATTCAGCTAAGTTCAGTTTAAATAGTATCTGTGCAATAATTTGCAATCAAGTCAACGATATCGCTGTACATGAAGTGTCCCCAGCTCCGCCTGCCAGAAGCGACAGAGGCAAGAAACCAAAACTCGATCGGTGAAAGGATGGAGAAAAAACCCGGTGAGAAACCAGGCTCAATCGGGGAGACAGTTCTCCCCTTGTCAGACGAAACCAGTAGATCAGCTCCAGGCTGCAGGAATGTCAGACTGTGCAGAAGAATCATCTGTTTCCTGTGGTCTTGTCCAGGTGGTCTTTACAGGGGATTTGTATCTGCGGCTCATCTAGTTGTCACGGTCTCCGCTGTGTTTCTGGGCCATAGAGGTCCTTTCTAGGTGTTGATCCACCATCTTCTCTGGATACAGACTGGATCCGGGTGACTGAAGCGGATACAGACTGGATCTGGTGGCTACGGTGACCTCGGAATAAGGGATTTCTTTAAAAGACTTTTTTTTTCATATAAGATTTTATCCAACTTTTCAGATAGAGGCATGAGAAAGAGATTGCCTTGATTGGGCTTTTGGTTATTATAGGCACTCTCTGCGTTTGACCACTTCGTGTTTATTTAGCTGGATGGGAAGGCAGCGCTTTCTTGTACGTGACGGGATGCAAATTCTTGAAGGCTCTCTTTAGTGACAGGTCCAAACAAAGATCTCATCTGCTCCTCTAGCCCTATCGGCGACTCGTGCACTTCGAGCCTTCTTAGTGACGGCGCAAGTTGCTGACTGCGTTGGTGGTATAGTGGTGAGCATAGCTGCCTTCCAAGCAGTTGACCCGGATTCGATTCCCAGCCAACGCATATCCTTTGGCTCGGGCTGACGTCGAAGCAGAACTCCCTCTGTGACCTGTGCCTCCACCCAAAACTTTTGGATGGAATAATTTCGGATGGACCCATCATTAGCTGAAGTCGCATAACACTTGCAACACTACCGGTAGCAGGGGTCATTGTTTGGACTCTTTTTTTTTTTTTTATTTTTTTTTTTTTTTAATTGCGCTTTAAACAAAAAGTATTGTGTCAATGCAACTGAACAACATTTATTAGGAACACAGTGCGTCAATAAAGCTACTGACTTCCGCCTGCGTTGGTGGTATAGTGGTGAGCATAGCTGCCTTCCAAGCAGTTGACCCGGGTTCGATTCCCGGCCAACGCATGTCCTTTGGCTCGGGCTGACGTCGAAGCAGAACTCCTTCTGTGACCTGCGACTCCAACCAAACATTTTGGATGGATCATTCGGAAGACGAAAAGAACCAGCTCTCCCCGTCGGGGAATCGAACCCCGGTCTTCCGCGTGACAGGCGGAGATACTGTCCACTATACTAACGAGGAGCCGTGCATGCTGCCGTTTCTCCCCCAACTGACGGCACTGCACTGACATAACTAAACAATGCATGGCTTCTTCTGACGCAGACCCAGCCCTAGCACCGTAAAATTTCTGATGGACCCATCATTAGCTGAAGTCGCATAACACTTGGAACACTACCCGTAGCAGGGGTCATTGTTTGGACTCTTTTTTTTTTTTTTTTTTTTTTTAAATTGCGCTTTAAACAAAAAGTATTGCGTCAATGCAACTGAACAACATTAATTAGGAACACAGTGCGTCAAAAAGCAAAATGACAGTTAAAGGCATTTCGTTATTGAACTCTTTGATGACATCATTCAGCTAAGTTCAGTTTAAATAGTATCTGTGCAATAATTTGCAATCAAGTCAACGATATCGCTGTACATGAAGTGTCCCCAGCTCCGCCTGCCAGAAGCGACAGAGGCAAGAAACCAAAACTCGATCGGTGAAAGGATGGAGAAAAAACCCGGTGAGAAACCAGGCTCAGTCGGGGAGACAGTTCTCCCCTTGTCAGACGAAACCAGTAGATCAGCTCCAGGCTGCAGGAATGTCAGACTGTGCAGAAGAATCATCTGTTTCCTGTGGTCTTGTCCAGGTGGTCTTTACAAGGGATTTGTATCTGCGGCTCATCTAGTTGTCACGGTCTCCGCTGTGTTTCTGGGCCATAGAGGTCCTTTCTAGGTGTTGATCCACCATCTTCTCTGGATACGGACTGGATCCGGGTGACTGAAGCGGATACAGACTGGATCTGGTGGCTACGGTGACCTCGGAATAAGGGATTTCTTTAAAAGACTTTTTTTTTCATATAAGATTTTATCCAACTTTTCAGATAGAGGCATGAGAAAGAGATTGCCTTGATTGGGCTTTTGGTTATTGGTGGACCGAGAGGACTTTTTTGAGTTTTACTCCTCCCTTTTGGAGTGGGGGGGGGGGGGTGCTGACGAAACACATGTGGGCAGGCATTGTCACCCTTGATGACCCTTGGCGAGCGTAGTAGTTTAACAGAGGCAGCGCACAGGCCCGAGGGTTTGGAGACACAGCTCGAGTTTCTCTTCATTGTCGCATAAATCTTTCGCCTTTTACTAAAGATTTCCGTGGAGGGGAACTTTTGCGAGTGACCTGTATTTTTGGGTGCTCTGCTCACAGCAGAGCTACATCGAAATGTCAAGAGCAGAATCAGTTTGACCGTCCGGCAGCATGCTGCGAGAGGGCTTGCCACTGGTCATCGTCTGAATAGGCACTCTCTGCGTTTGACCACTTCGTGTTTATTTAGCCGGATGGGAAGGCAGCGCTTTTTTGTACGTGACGGGATGCAAATTCTTGAAGGCTCTCTTTAGTGACGGGTCCAAACAAAGATCTCATCTGCTCCTCTAGCCCTATCGGCGACTCGTGCACTTCGAGCCTTCTTAGTGACGGCGCAAGTTGCTGACTGCTGACTGCGTTGGTGGTATAGTGGTGAGCATAGCTGCCTTCCAAGCAGTTGACCCGGATTCGATTCCCGGCCAACGCATATCCTTTGGCTCGGGCTGACGTCGAAGCAGAACTCCCTCTGTGACCTGTGCCTCCACCCAAAACTTTTGGATGGAATAATTTCGGATGGACCCATCATTAGCTGAAGTCGCATAACACTTGCAACACTACCGGTAGCAGGGGTCATTGTTTGGACTCTTTTTTTTTTTTTTTTTTTTTTTAATTGCGCTTTAAACAAAAAGTATTGTGTCAATGCAACTGAACAACATTTATTAGGAACACAGTGCGTCAATAAAGCTACTGACTTCCGCCTGCGTTGGTGGTATAGTGGTGAGCATAGCTGCCTTCCAAGCAGTTGACCCGGGTTCGATTCCCGGCCAACGCATGTCCTTTGGCTCGGGCTGACGTCGAAGCAGAACTCCTTCTGTGACCTGCGACTCCAACCAAACATTTTGGATGGATCATTCGGAAGACGAAAAGAACCAGCTCTCCCCGTCGGGGAATCGAACCCCGGTCTTCCGCGTGACAGGCGGAGATACTGTCCACTATACTAACGAGGAGCCGTGCATGCTGCCGTTTCTCCCCCAACTGACGGCACTGCACTGACATAACTAAACAATGCATGGCTTCTTCTGACGCAGACCCAGCCCTAGCACCGTAAAATTTCTGATGGACCCATCATTAGCTGAAGTCGCATAACACTTGGAACACTACCCGTAGCAGGGGTCATTGTTTGGACTCTTTTTTTTTTTTTTTTTTTTTAAATTGCGCTTTAAACAAAAAGTATTGCGTCAATGCAACTGAACAACATTAATTAGGAACACAGTGCGTCAAAAAGCAAAATGACAGTTAAAGGCATTTCGTTATTGAACTCTTTGATGACATCATTCAGCTAAGTTCAGTTTAAATAGTATCTGTGCAATAATTTGCAATCAAGTCAACGATATCGCTGTACATGAAGTGTCCCCAGCTCCGCCTGCCAGAAGCGACAGAGGCAAGAAACCAAAACTCGATCGGTGAAAGGATGGAGAAAAAACCGGGTGAGAAACCAGGCTCAGTCGGGGAGACAGTTCTCCCCTTGTCAGACGAAACCAGTAGATCAGCTCCAGGCTGCAGGAATGTCAGACTGTGCAGAAGAATCATCTGTTTCCTGTGGTCTTGTCCAGGTGGTCTTTACAAGGGATTTGTATCTGCGGCTCATCTAGTTGTCACGGTCTCCGCTGTGTTTCTGGGCCATAGAGGTCCTTTCTAGGTGTTGATCCACCATCTTCTCTGGATACGGACTGGATCCGGGTGACTGAAGCGGATACAGACTGGATCTGGTGGCTACGGTGACCTCGGAATAAGGGATTTCTTTAAAAGACTTTTTTTTTCATATAAGATTTTATCCAACTTTTCAGATAGAGGCATGAGAAAGAGATTGCCTTGATTGGGCTTTTGGTTATTATAGGCACTCTCTGCGTTTGACCACTTCGTGTTTATTTAGCCGGATGGGAAGGCAGCGCTTTCTTGTACGTGACGGGATGCAAATTCTTGAAGGCTCTCTTTAGTGACGGGTCCAAACAAAGATCTCATCTGCTCCTCTAGCCCTATCGGCGACTCGTGCACTTCGAGCCTTCTTAGTGACGGCGCAAGTTGCTGACTGCTGACTGCGTTGGTGGTATAGTGGTGAGCATAGCTGCCTTCCAAGCAGTTGGAGAGAGCAGTGCGCATGTCCTTTGGCTCGGGCTGACGTCGAAGCAGAACTCCCTCTGTGACCTGTGCCTCCACCCAAAATTTTGGATGGAATAATTTCGGATGGACCCATCATTAGCTGAAGTCGCATAACACTTGCAACACTACCCGTAGCAGGGGTCATTGTTTGGACTCTTTTTTTTTTTTTTTTTTTTTAATTGCGCTTTAAACAAAAAGTATTGTGTCAATGCAACTGAACAACATTTATTAGGAACACAGTGCGTCAATAAAGCTACTGACTTCCGCCTGCGTTGGTGGTATAGTGGTGAGCATAGCTGCCTTCCAAGCAGTTGACCCGGGTTCGATTCCCGGCCAACGCATGTCCTTTGGCTCGGGCTGACGTCGAAGCAGAACTCCTTCTGTGACCTGCGACTCCAACCAAACATTTTGGATGGATCATTCGGAAGACGAAAAGAACCAGCTCTCCCCGTCGGGGAATCGAACCCCGGTCTTCCGCGTGACAGGCGGAGATACTGTCCACTATACTAACGAGGAGCCGTGCATGCTGCCGTTTCTCCCCCAACTGACGGCACTGCACTGACATAACTAAACAATGCATGGCTTCTTCTGACGCAGACCCAGCCCTAGCACCGTAAAATTTCTGATGGACCCATCATTAGCTGAAGTCGCATAACACTTGGAACACTACCCGTAGCAGGGGTCATTGTTTGGACTCTTTTTTTTTTTTTTTTTTTTTTTAAATTGCGCTTTAAACAAAAAGTATTGCGTCAATGCAACTGAACAACATTAATTAGGAACACAGTGCGTCAAAAAGCAAAATGACAGTTAAAGGCATTTCGTTATTGAACTCTTTGATGACATCATTCAGCTAAGTTCAGTTTAAATAGTATCTGTGCAATAATTTGCAATCAAGTCAACGATATCGCTGTACATGAAGTGTCCCCAGCTCCGCCTGCCAGAAGCGACAGAGGCAAGAAACCAAAACTCGATCGGTGAAAGGATGGAGAAAAAACCGGGTGAGAAACCAGGCTCAGTCGGGGAGACAGTTCTCCCCTTGTCAGACGAAACCAGTAGATCAGCTCCAGGCTGCAGGAATGTCAGACTGTGCAGAAGAATCATCTGTTTCCTGTGGTCTTGTCCAGGTGGTCTTTACAAGGGATTTGTATCTGCGGCTCATCTAGTTGTCACGGTCTCCGCTGTGTTTCTGGGCCATAGAGGTCCTTTCTAGGTGTTGATCCACCATCTTCTCTGGATACGGACTGGATCCGGGTGACTGAAGCGGATACAGACTGGATCTGGTGGCTACGGTGACCTCGGAATAAGGGATTTCTTTAAAAGACTTTTTTTTTCATATAAGATTTTATCCAACTTTTCAGATAGAGGCATGAGAAAGAGATTGCCTTGATTGGGCTTTTGGTTATTGGTGGACCGAGAGGACTTTTTTGAGTTTTACTCCTCCCTTTTGGAGTGGGGGGGGGGGGGGGGTGGTGCTGACGAAACACATGTGGGCAGGCATTGTCACCCTTGATGACCCTTGGCGAGCGTAGTAGTTTAACAGAGGCAGCGCACAGGCCCGAGGGTTTGGAGACACAGCTCGAGTTTCTCTTCATTGTCGCATAAATCTTTCGCCTTTTACTAAAGATTTCCGTGGAGGGGAACTTTTGCGAGTGACCTGTATTTTTGGGTGCTCTGCTCACAGCAGAGCTACATCGAAATGTCAAGAGCAGAATCAGTTTGACCGTCCGGCAGCATGCTGCGAGAGGGCTTGCCACTGGTCATCGTCTGAATAGGCACTCTCTGCGTTTGACCACTTCGTGTTTATTTAGCCGGATGGGAAGGCAGCGCTTTCTTGTACGTGACGGGATGCAAATTCTTGAAGGCTCTCTTTAGTGACGGGTCCAAACAAAGATCTCATCTGCTCCTCTAGCCCTATCGGCGACTCGTGCACTTCGAGCCTTCTTAGTGACGGCGCAAGTTGCTGACTGCTGACTGCGTTGGTGGTATAGTGGTGAGCATAGCTGCCTTCCAAGCAGTTGACCCGGATTCGATTCCCGGCCAACGCATATCCTTTGGCTCGGGCTGACGTCGAAGCAGAACTCCCTCTGTGACCTGTGCCTCCACCCAAAACTTTTGGATGGAATAATTTCGGATGGACCCATCATTAGCTGAAGTCGCATAACACTTGCAACACTACCGGTAGCAGGGGTCATTGTTTGGACTCTTTTTTTTTTTTTTTTTTTTTTTAATTGCGCTTTAAACAAAAAGTATTGTGTCAATGCAACTGAACAACATTTATTAGGAACACAGTGCGTCAATAAAGCTACTGACTTCCGCCTGCGTTGGTGGTATAGTGGTGAGCATAGCTGCCTTCCAAGCAGTTGACCCGGGTTCGATTCCCGGCCAACGCATGTCCTTTGGCTCGGGCTGACGTCGAAGCAGAACTCCTTCTGTGACCTGCGACTCCAACCAAACATTTTGGATGGATCATTCGGAAGACGAAAAGAACCAGCTCTCCCCGTCGGGGAATCGAACCCCGGTCTTCCGCGTGACAGGCGGAGATACTGTCCACTATACTAACGAGGAGCCGTGCATGCTGCCGTTTCTCCCCCAACTGACGGCACTGCACTGACATAACTAAACAATGCATGGCTTCTTCTGACGCAGACCCAGCCCTAGCACCGTAAAATTTCTGATGGACCCATCATTAGCTGAAGTCGCATAACACTTGGAACACTACCCGTAGCAGGGGTCATTGTTTGGACTCTTTTTTTTTTTTTTTTTTTTAAATTGCGCTTTAAACAAAAAGTATTGCGTCAATGCAACTGAACAACATTAATTAGGAACACAGTGCGTCAAAAAGCAAAATGACAGTTAAAGGCATTTCGTTATTGAACTCTTTGATGACATCATTCAGCTAAGTTCAGTTTAAATAGTATCTGTGCAATAATTTGCAATCAAGTCAACGATATCGCTGTACATGAAGTGTCCCCAGCTCCGCCTGCCAGAAGCGACAGAGGCAAGAAACCAAAACTCGATCGGTGAAAGGATGGAGAAAAAACCGGGTGAGAAACCAGGCTCAGTCGGGGAGACAGTTCTCCCCTTGTCAGACGAAACCAGTAGATCAGCTCCAGGCTGCAGGAATGTCAGACTGTGCAGAAGAATCATCGGTTTCCTGTGGTCTTGTCCAGGTGGTCTTTACAAGGGATTTGTATCTGCGGCTCATCTAGTTGTCACGGTCTCCGCTGTGTTTCTGGGCCATAGAGGTCCTTTCTAGGTGTTGATCCACCATCTTCTCTGGATACGGACTGGATCCGGGTGACTGAAGCGGATACAGACTGGATCTGGTGGCTACGGTGACCTCGGAATAAGGGATTTCTTTAAAAGACTTTTTTTTTCATATAAGATTTTATCCAACTTTTCAGATAGAGGCATGAGAAAGAGATTGCCTTGATTGGGCTTTTGGTTATTATAGGCACTCTCTGCGTTTGACCACTTCGTGTTTATTTAGCCGGATGGGAAGGCAGCGCTTTCTTGTACGTGACGGGATGCAAATTCTTGAAGGCTCTCTTTAGTGACGGGTCCAAACAAAGATCTCATCTGCTCCTCTAGCCCTATCGGCGACTCGTGCACTTCGAGCCTTCTTAGTGACGGCGCAAGTTGCTGACTGCTGACTGCTGACTGCGTTGGTGGTATAGTGGTGAGCATAGCTGCCTTCCAAGCAGTTGACCCGGATTCGATTCCCGGCCAACGCATATCCTTTGGCTCGGGCTGATGTCGAAGCAGAACTCCCTCTGTGACCTGTGCCTCCACCCAAAACTTTTGGATGGAATAATTTCGGATGGACCCATCATTAGCTGAAGTCGCATAACACTTGCAACACTACCGGTAGCAGGGGTCATTGTTTGGACTCTTTTTATTTTTTTTTTTTTTTTTTAATTGCGCTTTAAATAAAAAGTATTGTGTCAATGCAACTGAACAACATTTATTAGGAACACAGTGCGTCAATAAAGCTACTGACTTCCGCCTGCGTTGGTGGTATAGTGGTGAGCATAGCTGCCTTCCAAGCAGTTGACCCGGGTTCGATTCCCGGCCAACGCATGTCCTTTGGCTCGGGCTGACGTCGAAGCAGAACTCCTTCTGTGACCTGCGAATCCAACCAAACATTTTGGATGGATCATTCGGAAGACGAAAAGAACCAGCTCTCCCCGTCGGGGAATCGAACCCCGGTCTTCCGCGTGACAGGCGGAGATACTGTCCACTATACTAACGAGGAGCCGTGCATGCTGCCGTTTCTCCCCCAACTGACGGCACTGCACTGACATAACTAAACAATGCATGGCTTCTTCTGACGCAGACCCAGCCCTAGCACCGTAAAATTTCTGATGGACCCATCATTAGCTGAAGTCGCATAACACTTGGAACACTACCCGTAGCAGGGGTCATTGTTTGGACTCTTTTTTTTTTTTTTTTTTTTTTAAATTGCGCTTTAAACAGAAAGTATTGCGTCAATGCAACTGAACAACATTAATTAGGAACACACTGCGTCAAAAAGCAAAATGACAGTTAAAGGCATTTCGTTATTGAACTATTTGATGACATCATTCAGCTAAGTTCAGTTTAAATAGTATCTGTGCAATAATTTGCAATCAAGTCAACGATATCGCTGTACATGAAGTGTCCCCAGCTCCGCCTGCCAGAAGCGACAGAGGGAAGAAACCAAAACTCGATCGGTGAAAGGATGGAGAAAAAACCCGGTGAGAAACCAGGCTCAGTCGGGGAGACAGTTCTCCCCTTGTCAGACGAAACCAGTAGATCAGCTCCAGGCTGCAGGAATGTCAGACTGTGCAGAAGAATCATCTGTTTCCTGTGGTCTTGTCCAGGTGGTCTTTACAAGGGATTTGTATCTGCGGCTCATCTAGTTGTCACGGTCTCTGCTGTGTTTCTGGGCCATAGAGGTCCTTTCTAGGTGTTGATCCACCATCTTCTCTGGATACGGACTGGATCCGGGTGACTGAAGCGGATACAGACTGGATCTGGTGGCTACGGTGACCTCGGAATAAGGGATTTCTTTAAAAGACTTTTTTTTTCATATAAGATTTTATCCAACTTTTCAGATAGAGGCATGAGAAAGAGATTGCCTTGATTGGGCTTTTGGTTATTATAGGCACTCTCTGCGTTTGACCACTTCGTGTTTATTTAGCCGGATGGGAAGGCAGCACTTTCTTGTACGTGACGGGATGCAAATTCTTGAAGGCTCTCTTTAGTGACGGGTCCAAACAAAGATCTCATCTGCTCCTCTAGCCCTATCGGCGACTCGTGCACTTCGAGCCTTCTTAGTGACGGCGCAAGTTTCTGACTGCTCACTGCGTTGGTGGTATAGTGGTGAGCATAGCTGCCTTCCAAGCAGTTGGAGAGAGCAGTGCGCATGTCCTTTGGCTCGGGCTGACGTCGAAGCAGAACTCCCTCTGTGACCTGTGCCTCCACCCAAAATTTTGGATGGAATAATTTCGGATGGACCCATCATTAGCTGAAGTCGCATAACACTTGCAACACTACCCGTAGCAGGGGTCATTGTTTGGACTCTTTTTTTTTTTTTTTTTTTTTTTTTAATTGCGCTTTAAACAAAAAGTATTGTGTCAATGCAACTGAACAACATTTATTAGGAACACAGTGCGTCAAAAAGCAAAATGACAGTTAAAGGCATTTCGTTATTGAACTCTTTGATGACATCATTCAGCTAAGTTCAGTTTAAATAGTATCTGTGCAATAATTTGCAATCAAGTCAACGATATCGCTGTACATGAAGTGTCCCCAGCTCCGCCTGCCAGAAGCGACAGAGGCAAGAAACCAAAACTCGATCGGTGAAAGGATGGAGAAAAAACCCGGTGAGAAACCAGGCTCAATCGGGGAGACAGTTCTCCCCTTGTCAGACGAAACCAGTAGATCAGCTCCAGGCTGCAGGAATGTCAGACTGTGCAGAAGAATCATCTGTTTCCTGTGGTCTTGTCCAGGTGGTCTTTACAGGGGATTTGTATCTGCGGCTCATCTAGTTGTCACGGTCTCCGCTGTGTTTCTGGGCCATAGAGGTCCTTTCTAGGTGTTGATCCACCATCTTCTCTGGATACAGACTGGATCCGGGTGACTGAATCGGATACAGACTGGATCTGGTGGCTACGGTGACCTCGGAATAAGGGATTTCTTTAAAAGACTTTTTTTTTCATATAAAATTTTATCCAACTTTTCAGATAGAGGCATGAGAAAGAGATTGCCTTGATTGGGCTTTTGGTTATTATAGGCACTCTCTGCGTTTGACCACTTCGTGTTTATTTAGCCGGATGGGAAGGCAGCGCTTTCTTGTACGTGACGGGATGCAAATTCTTGAAGGCTCTCTTTAGTGACAGGTCCAAACAAAGATCTCATCTGCTCCTCTAGCCCTATCGGCGACTCGTGCACTTCGAGCCTTCTTAGTGACGGCGCAAGTTGCTGACTGCGTTGGTGGTATAGTGGTGAGCATAGCTGCCTTCCAAGCAGTTGACCCGGATTCGATTCCCAGCCAACGCATATCCTTTGGCTCGGGCTGACGTCGAAGCAGAACTCCCTCTGTGACCTGTGCCTCCACCCAAAATTTTGGATGGAATAATTTCGGATGGACCCATCATTAGCTGAAGTCGCATAACACTTGCAACACTACCCGTAGCAGGGGTCATTGTTTGGACTCTTTTTTTTTTTTTTTTTTTTTTTTTTTTTAATTGCGCTTTAAACAAAAAGTATTGTGTCAATGCAACTGAACAACATTTATTAGGAACACAGTGCGTCAATAAAGCTACTGACTTCCGCCTGCGTTGGTGGTATAGTGGTGAGCATAGCTGCCTTCCAAGCAGTTGACCCGGGTTCGATTCCCGGCCAACGCATGTCCTTTGGCTCGGGCTGACGTCGAAGCAGAACTCCTTCTGTGACCTGCGAATCCAACCAAACATTTTGGATGGATCATTCGGAAGACGAAAAGAACCAGCTCTCCCCGTCGGGGAATCGAACCCCGGTCTTCCGCGTGACAGGCGGAGATACTGTCCACTATACTAACGAGGAGCCGTGCATGCTGCCGTTTCTCCCCCAACTGACGGCACTGCACTGACATAACTAAACAATGCATGGCTTCTTCTGACGCAGACCCAGCCCTAGCACCGTAAAATTTCTGATGGACCCATCATTAGCTGAAGTCGCATAACACTTGGAACACTACCCGTAGCAGGGGTCATTGTTTGGACTCTTTTTTTTTTTTTTTTTTTTTAAATTGCGCTTTAAACAGAAAGTATTGCGTCAATGCAACTGAACAACATTAATTAGGAACACAGTGCGTCAAAAAGCAAAATGACAGTTAAAGGCATTTCGTTATTGAACTCTTTGATGACATCATTCAGCTAAGTTCAGTTTAAATAGTATCTGTGCAATAATTTGCAATCAAGTCAACGATATCGCTGTACATGAAGTGTCCCCAGCTCCGCCTGCCAGAAGCGACAGAGGGAAGAAACCAAAACTCGATCGGTGAAAGGATGGAGAAAAAACCCGGTGAGAAACCAGGCTCAGTCGGGGAGACAGTTCTCCCCTTGTCAGACGAAACCAGTAGATCAGCTCCAGGCTGCAGGAATGTCAGACTGTGCAGAAGAATCATCTGTTTCCTGTGGTCT
This sequence comes from Carassius gibelio, assembly GCF_023724105.1. NCBI lineage: Eukaryota > Metazoa > Chordata > Actinopteri > Cypriniformes > Cyprinidae > Carassius > Carassius gibelio. Next base: position 1,674,852 of record NC_068414.1, on the reverse strand, counting down.
TGTCCAGGTGGTCTTTACAAGGGATTTGTATCTGCGGCTCATCTAGTTGTCACGGTCTCTGCTGTGTTTCTGGGCCATAGAGGTCCTTTCTAGGTGTTGATCCACCATCTTCTCTGGATACGGACTGGATCCGGGTGACTGAAGCGGATACAGACTGGATCTGGTGGCTACGGTGACCTCGGAATAAGGGATTTCTTTAAAAGACTTTTTTTTTCATATAAGATTTTATCCAACTTTTCAGATAGAGGCATGAGAAAGAGATTGCCTTGATTGGGCTTTTGGTTATTATAGGCACTCTCTGCGTTTGACCACTTCGTGTTTATTTAGCCGGATGGGAAGGCAGCACTTTCTTGTACGTGACGGGATGCAAATTCTTGAAGGCTCTCTTTAGTGACGGGTCCAAACAAAGATCTCATCTGCTCCTCTAGCCCTATCGGCGACTCGTGCACTTCGAGCCTTCTTAGTGACGGCGCAAGTTTCTGACTGCTGACTGCGTTGGTGGTATAGTGGTGAGCATAGCTGCCTTCCAAGCAGTTGGAGAGAGCAGTGCGCATGTCCTTTGGCTCGGGCTGATGTCGAAGCAGAACTCCCTCTGTGACCTGTGCCTCCACCCAAAATTTTGGATGGAATAATTTCGGATGGACCCATCATTAGCTGAAGTCGCATAACACTTGCAACACTACCCGTAGCAGGGGTCATTGTTTGGACTCTTTTTTTTTTTTTTTTTTTTTTTTTTAATTGCGCTTTAAACAAAAAGTATTGTGTCAATGCAACTGAACAACATTTATTAGGAACACAGTGCGTCAAAAAGCAAAATGACAGTTAAAGGCATTTCGTTATTGAACTCTTTGATGACATCATTCAGCTAAGTTCAGTTTAAATAGTATCTGTGCAATAATTTGCAATCAAGTCAACGATATCGCTGTACATGAAGTGTCCCCAGCTCCGCCTGCCAGAAGCGACAGAGGCAAGAAACCAAAACTCGATCGGTGAAAGGATGGAGAAAAAACCCGGTGAGAAACCAGGCTCAATCGGGGAGACAGTTCTCCCCTTGTCAGACGAAACCAGTAGATCAGCTCCAGGCTGCAGGAATGTCAGACTGTGCAGAAGAATCATCTGTTTCCTGTGGTCTTGTCCAGGTGGTCTTTACAGGGGATTTGTATCTGCGGCTCATCTAGTTGTCACGGTCTCCGCTGTGTTTCTGGGCCATAGAGGTCCTTTCTAGGTGTTGATCCACCATCTTCTCTGGATACAGACTGGATCCGGGTGACTGAAGCGGATACAGACTGGATCTGGTGGCTACGGTGACCTCGGAATAAGGGATTTCTTTAAAAGACTTTTTTTTTCATATAAGATTTTATCCAACTTTTCAGATAGAGGCATGAGAAAGAGATTGCCTTGATTGGGCTTTTGGTTATTATAGGCACTCTCTGCGTTTGACCACTTCGTGTTTATTTAGCTGGATGGGAAGGCAGCGCTTTCTTGTACGTGACGGGATGCAAATTCTTGAAGGCTCTCTTTAGTGACAGGTCCAAACAAAGATCTCATCTGCTCCTCTAGCCCTATCGGCGACTCGTGCACTTCGAGCCTTCTTAGTGACGGCGCAAGTTGCTGACTGCGTTGGTGGTATAGTGGTGAGCATAGCTGCCTTCCAAGCAGTTGACCCGGATTCGATTCCCAGCCAACGCATATCCTTTGGCTCGGGCTGACGTCGAAGCAGAACTCCCTCTGTGACCTGTGCCTCCACCCAAAACTTTTGGATGGAATAATTTCGGATGGACCCATCATTAGCTGAAGTCGCATAACACTTGCAACACTACCGGTAGCAGGGGTCATTGTTTGGACTCTTTTTTTTTTTTTATTTTTTTTTTTTTTTAATTGCGCTTTAAACAAAAAGTATTGTGTCAATGCAACTGAACAACATTTATTAGGAACACAGTGCGTCAATAAAGCTACTGACTTCCGCCTGCGTTGGTGGTATAGTGGTGAGCATAGCTGCCTTCCACGCGCGGGCCAGTCACGGATAGGTGTAGAGCGCTAACTAGCCAATAGGAACGAAGGAAATTCAAGGAAGGCGGGGCGAAAAAAATACACAGAATTAGAGGTTCGAATCCCGTCTTGGCCACAAATACCATACAATGAGTTTGTTTTCGTTTTTTCATCTAGATACACTTTAAGTACGATTAACATATAATAGACGAACTTTGTGAACAAAGATAAAATAAATCTTGTAATAATTGTTCTTTTGTATGGTGTACAAAATGTGCAACGATCTTAAGAAACATATACATTATAATAGGGAATAGTTATTTTTAATATAGAAAATTGTGAATTATTAAAAAGAACATTTTGACGTTTCAGGCCTTTATTTTTAAAGAGACATCTATTTATATTTGTATAACTGTGTACAGAAAACCTATATATATATATATGTAATATAACTAACACTCACAAAAAATTAAGTTATCCATTTTATTTATAGTAAAGTAATATACTTATTATAAAAATGATAAGAAAAACGAACCAAAATATATAATGATTAAATAAATATACATAAAATAATCATAGATTATTAAACAACAGCAACAAATATAATAAAAATAAAGATCTGGAGAACAGAAAAAAACAATAAAAATATGTTTACATTAAATAATTATGTATGTTTAATAGTAACAGTTATTAACATTCAGTGTTTACATATCAGCAGCTATGCTAATGATGTCTCTATGTGTTTCTCTGTTTCTGCTGGGATCTTCATCCCGTGGTAACTAGGATTTACACAAGCTCCAGTCTGGATCCAGAACACCTGAGAAGAGATGATGCTGACCCTCAGAGGACCCCAGATGATGCTAACCCTGAATCAACAAACAGAACTAACAATTATTGCTACAAGTGTGACTGCATCATATAATAATTATTAATTAATAATATTAATAATGTTCATCATCTGGCTGACTACGTCTTGCATTATTTTTCTACAAATCCTGTCATACGTGCACAAACTGACAGTCACCACTAATAAACTATTACTAAATATTGTAGAAACATAATTTTCTGTAAAGTTGCTTTCTAACGATTTGTATTGTAAAAAGCGCTATACAGATAAACTTGAATTGAATTGAATTGTATTATCTGAGCAAGTCAATAAAATTTAATATCAATAAAAAAGAAAATCAACAAAATGTATACATTTTTTAATCAATAAAACTTAACACACAGTTCAATACAGTTCAAACAAGGCCAAATGTAAAAAAAAAAAAAAAAATGAAAATATATATACATACATACATATACCACGGTCATATATATATATATATATATATATATATATATATATATATATATATATATATATATACACACACACATACATTTCAGATAAATGCTGTTCTTTTAAACTTTCAATTCATGTAAGAAACCTGAAAAGATTGTACTCGGCTGTTTTCAACATAACATAACAACAACAATAATAATAATAATCAGAAATGTTTCTGAGCAGTAAATCATCATATTTTCATGATTTCTGAAGATTATGTGACACTGAAGACTGGAGGAATGATGCTGAAAATACAGCGGAGCATCACATAAATAAATTACTCTATATATTCTAATATAAAGCAGCTGATTTAAAATAGTAAGAATATTTAAAATGCTACTTTTTTTTGCTGTACTTTGGATCAAATAAAGGCAGGCTTGGTGAGCAGAAGAGACTCCTCAAAAAACATTACAAATCTTTCTGCTGGAAAACATTTGACTGGTAGAGTATTTTAAATAAAATAATTATTTACAGAGTTTAATATTAGCCATTACTAACATTTAGTGTTTACAAAACTGAGCAAGATAAAATAACAATACAAAGTCAATACAATTAATTAACACACTAAAGTACAGTGTAAACAAGGCCAATACTTCTGATGTTTTATTTAACAACTGGAAATAAATTAAATAATTTAAAATTGTAGACTAAACAACAACAGCTACAATAATATTAATAATAATACAATTTAAAGTTGTGGAAAACATAGAAAAACAACAACAACAAAAAACAAGCCTTCGGCCTGTTGAAGAAGATCCTTGCTCCTATGGTGCGTTGCCAAGAGATCTTCACGGGCAATTCTCAGCAGATCTGTCCATCTATGGTCCAACACGAAGACCAGCCGTTCTGAGGGGTCCAGTGTGAGCTGAACGAGGGACGCAGTTATGGCCGATGGTGTGGTGTTCTACAGAAGATGAACAGGATTACTTTATTGCAATATTTGTCTTGGTGTTATGTGCACATATGAGACAGACAGTTTACACACATAAGTGCCTGTATGAATAATTTATTTACCTGCATCTGGAAGAAACCCTTCTGACCTTTGATCCTCCGCTGTCAAAGTGTCTGGTGTGATGTTTTGGTGGACTGAGACCGTCTTTAGGGTGACCTACTCTGCGGAGGATGGGTCTTGACAGAGGATGCTTCATCTAAACATTCCTGAAATATAGATTCAAATTAAATATATCAAATGTATTTTATAATTCATAATATATATAATTTTAGATTAAACAACAATAATAATAAATCCAATAGTTGTGGAGAACACAGGAAAAACAAGAAAAATGTATTTTAAATTGAATAATTATGTACAATTATGTACGTTTAATAGTAACAGTTATTAATATTTAGTGTTTACAAATCTGAGCAAGGTAAAATAAAGCATGCAATAACATTTGAGTTAAGAAACACAATGTAAACAAGGCAAATACTTCTGGTATTTTAATGAACAAATGGAAATAAAAAAGATGCATATATAACAGTAAAAGTTAAGCAGACTATTTTACAATACTGCATGGAGTCAACATGGCATTCTAAAGTACAAACAAATGGAAAGACAAATAAGGCAAGAACGTAACAGTGGTTTCAGCATCTGACAGACATCCATAACAAACAAGATAAAGAGTTCTATTTTTATGATACTATAATTATAAAACATACATTTAAAACCAGGAAACATGAGGGCAGTCACTTTCCCTTTTCTGCTGCCCATCTCTTCCTTTCAGTCTCATAAAAGGAAGACTGACAGAACTCTCCCCAAATCATCTCGTGAGTCATCCCCTCTGTCTGATATAAGGAAAACACTCTGGCAGGACAATAGACATATTTCCCTGCCACACCAGGGAACCCAGTGTGTATGTGTGGACTCTCTGGGCCTTGTTTTAGTGGCTTGTGGCAGAACCTACAGAGGCGACCAGTGGGATGCTGCTCCATGGACTTTCTCTTTCTCCGCTCCTCTATTACCTGTCTTGTCTCTGCAGAACGCTGCTTTGCGGCCTGTAGCTCTCGTTTAAAAAAAGGTGTTTCAGCAAAGTCAGCAAATGGCATTCGAGGATTGGTGAGGCCTTCCGCTGCATACATCTGGTGTACCTTTGTAGAGCAGTAAAAGTACTTCACATCCCCAGACTGATAAAAAAAATGAATGGAGGACCCATCACCAAGGTAACGTGACTTTGGCTGGCCACAAGCAAGACAGTTCCGTGTCCTCTTTGTAACAGGCTGCTGTTGCTGTTGTTTCTCCACAATCTCTTTCACCATTTGTTCAACCTCACCCTTAGTTAGTGGTAACTCCTGGGGCTTATTACTGGGTGGGTTCACTGGGGCAGGTGGGAGGGTTACCACTGGAACACTTACAGTTTCACTACCTTCTGTGAGGTGATGCCACAGCTTCTGGGTCTCCAGGAGCTTCTCTGAACTGGTGTTCAGGGATGAACTTCTGTTCGTTATCTTGGCCAGGTGTTTCACATAACGTGAGATATGCTGTTTCGTGGTGGGGTGTAAGAGGCTATTGGGATCCCTGGAGGCAGCCTGCACAAGGGCAGCATACTCTGCATCCACCTGGGTGAGAAGGTCTTTCTGCCCATGGTACTTTGCCAGAAGGCCATCAATGGAATCCCTCATGGGCTTTGTCCACCGAAAATGGTCCAGGACAAAAAGTAGACCGCCTGCCTTGATGGGACCTGTGCGAGCAGCTCGTGGAGAGGGAGCAAAGGGCAGTGGTGGTGTCATCTCATCTAAAGGAGAGAAAACTCATTTTCACTTTTATCTCTGAAATATCTGTTAGTATTCATATAAATAAAGGAATAATTAAGGGATGAAGATGTGAACTGAATTACCTTTTAATTTGGTGGGCTGCAAAGGCTGGATCATTGTTTGTGAGCCAAGAGAAGCCACACCAAAGATGTCATCCTGGAGCATAGGGTAATCATTTGGGTTACAATCAGTGATTACATATTCATAAATTTTTTTTTTAATGGTAAGATTTTTTTATGTTTTTAAAAGAAGTCTCTTCTGCTCACCAAGGCATTTATTTGGTCCAAAAAACAGCAAAAACAGTAATGTAAAATATTTATACAATTTAAAATAACTGTTTTCTATGTGAATATCTGTAAAAGTGTAATTTATTTCTGTGATGTGCAGCTGTATTTTCAGCATCATTCCTCCAGTCTTCAGTGTCACATGATCTTCAGAAATCAGAATAATATACTGATTTATTGCTCAAGAAACATTTCTGATTACTATTATCAATGTTGAAAACAGTTGTGTAAAAAAAAAAAATCAGGATTATTTGATGAATAGAAAGTTTAAAAGAAAAGCAATTATCTGAAATATAAAGCTTTTGCAACATTATAAATGTTTATACTGTCACTTTTGATCACTGTAATGCATCCTTGCTGAATAAAAGTATTAATTGCCCCCCCCCCCCAAAAAAAAAGAAATTACTGACCCCAAACTTTTGAACGGTAGTGATAATGTTACAAAAACTTTCTATTACAGATAAATGCTGCTTTTGAACTTTCTATTCATCATATAACCCTGAAAAAATCGTACACAACTGTTGTCAACATTGATAATAATAATAAATGTATCTTGAGCAGCAAATCAGTATATTTTCATGATTTCTGAAGATCATGTGACACTGTAGACTGGAGGAATGATACTGAAGATTCAACTTTGATGAAAAAAAATCTCTCTCTTTCTCTCTCTCTCTCTCTAATATATATTCAAATAGAAAACATTATTTTAAATTGTAAAAATATTTCACAATATTATTGTTTTTCCTGTAAATAAATGAATCCTTGGCGAGCAGAAGAGACTTCTTTTAAAAACATTTAAAAATCTTGTCGTCCAAAAACCAGCAGTGTACATTTTGTGTTTTAGTGAGTGAGGATATTTGTAAGTACAACAGTCAAGTTTACCTGAGCAAAGTGTTCTTCCCTCACCTCCTCAGGTGGGTCATCAGGTGGGAATCTCTCACTGAGAGCAGACGGCTCTGAGGACTGATGCTCTCCCTCCCCTGCAACAGGTACCTTCTGGGACTTGTGCTTGGCCCAGTCTAGGGGGACAGGACGACAACCAGGCTCCACATACTGCAGTCCAAACCTTTCTCTGGTGTCTGTCTGTGAGACAAGTAAGGCAGGGTACTTGGCCTGGCCTGTCACCATGTCTGAGAGCTTGTTCAGTTCCATGATCAGCACAGGATCAAAAACTGCAGGCAGCTTCACTCCAGGCTGCTTCAGGTCTACAAGGCGCTGGAAATTCCAACGAGCCACTCCAATCATGCCCTGTGCCTGGAATAGTTCTGTGGATACCTGAGTGCCTGTGACCCATCTGGCCTGATGGAAATGGAACCCCTCCTGCTGAGAAGTGCCTCTCACAGGGATCCACACAGGTACAGCTGCCGCCTCCCCCTTCACATGGTTCAGCTGGACCGTTCCACCATGCCTATAGAGGATCCCATCTGTAACCTCTGGGTCACTCAGGCAGCCTCTGAGGATGTGGACTCGCTGAATCCTCCACACCTTCAACATCGATGGTTTGAACAGTGGCACACCATCAGGATCACATTCTAAAAAGAATCTTTGGAGAACGCTCTCCACTCTCTCCAGTAGCTCTTTGGGGTGTGGAACCCTGGTGCGGCAGTGCTCCCTGATGTGCTGCTTTGTTGGATTTGCAGGCACTATCCCACAGAAGACATAAGCCTGCTTCAGTCTTTGTAGGTCCGTCTGGTCCACAACACTAAAAGCTGCTGACAGAAACTTGCAGAAAGCACTGTGCAGTGGATGGTGCTCTGACACACACTCTCTGGAGAACCGCCGCATGCAGTGGAACAAGTCCAGCTTGATTTTGATGTCGCTGTTATATTTTTCGCGGGAGGCACAGGTGTTGATGAGATGCCCAGAGGTTGCCGCAGCCACTACAGCCTCAGTGGTCTTCCAAGAATCCCAGAGGAGGTGCTCCCGGGGCTCAGGGTTTGGGATCCTGAAGGCAGCACAGCAATCTCTGTTCCACAAACAAAGAGAAGTATATTTAAAATATTAAACATTCAAATATATAGGATACATGTATTTGCTCTACTATATTTTGTTTACTTTACAAATATAATATAGGTGGGAAGGAAAATGTGATGGCTGGTTCTTACCTGTCAACCCACTGGTAGTTGGCTTTCGGCAGTCCTGCAGAAATGTAATGAAGAGACAGCCCCTCATACATTGGCTGCAGGGATTTATCACTTTCAGACTGCAGCATCACCCAGGACAAGATCATCCAGTTTTCATTCATCACAGCATAGGATGACATAGTACCTGATGCAAGCACAACCTTCCGGGCCACCTTGCGGGTATGGTCAGCCCTTAAGGCTTGTCCAAATGTGCCTTGGAGGAGCAGATTGAGTGTGCTCTCCTGCCTATGGTACTCCTGAATGAGGCAGTCAACCAAATAGTGGGGTGAAACTGTTACTCCACACCAGCCGACCAAATCACCATACTCACCAAATGAGGCAGGAGTATTTGTTGCTCTTAGTGCCCCTGTGATGGTCTGCTGACCGTAAATTCCACTGTCTCCATCCAGCACATTCTTAACAGTAGACAAGTAAGCCAGGTGTGCACGCTCATACCTGAGGTGGAGAGCTTCATTCAACTGATTGGCCATATCATTGGGAGACTTTCCTGTACGCCGCAACTCATCCATCACAGTCTTACATATGGCCTTCTTGTGCGTCAGAAAAGCTGGCAAAATGTTGCAGAACCGACTCGGCAGCATGTCCATCCATTGGGGTTTGTCTGCAAACCAGTTCTTTTTACAGACTTTACAGCTGAGCCGAGAGGCCAGAATGTAGTACTGGCTGCTTGTACCAATAATGACACGGGGTCGTCCAACTCCTGATGAGACAACGTGGGGATTCGGACAGCTGTACAGACATGGCAGAGTGTAGTTGTTGCGGACTCTTTCCATAATGGTGTGCTCTGGTTTCCAAATGAAGAATGGATGAAGTTGAAAGTATTTAGGTGATGGCAGCTCATAGACAGGATCAATAAGCTCAGGCTGAGGTGGGTAACGCCACAAGGAGATCATGTTCATTGGATGTCTCACCGGTCTAGAACCTGGCCACAGTCCCAAGGCTTCCATTTCTGTTTTCATCCAGATTCTTTGCTGTTGAGAGCAGTGCCATCGGCTCACATCCTGCTCATAGCTTGGCAGTGGTGGAACAGCATGATTCTCCTCCAGCTGAATTGAGGGGTACCCAGTAGAGGCTGCAGGGATTCCAGAGAAAGACTGGCCAGCAGCTGCAGGGGGTCCTGAGGGAGGAGTAGAGGTTGTAGACTGTGCAGTGGTCACTGGGAGGAGGGCTGCAGGATGACATGGGTGACATTAATCATAGATGAGCATTACATTTGTCAAAATGTTAAATCTCTTTAAAATTAATCAATCCAAGCAGCTGAGTCCTTAGCCATCTTCAAGAATCGGCTTAAAACACATCTCTTCCATCATTATTTGATACTCTAACTTTAGCACTGACTATTCTACACTATTCTATACTAAAAAAAAATCTAACTATCTATCTTAATTATCTTTTTGTATTCTATTTTCTTTTCATTTATTGTACAATTATATAAAAAAGTCCTCTAACACTACCTTGCTCTATTCTATTCTTCTATTATTTAAAAGCCCTGCGTTTAAGCTTACTGAGACTTGTTATAGCACTTGTTTATCATTGCTCTGTTGTTGTTTTTGATTGCTTCCATTGTCCTCATTTGTAAGTCGCTATGGATAAAAGCGTCTGCTAAATGACTAAATGTAAATGTATGTAATGTAAAATTATGTTAAGTCCTTACACTGACAGAACACGGTTTCCTGCGCTGGTCTCAAAGCCAATGTGGTCTTGCTAATAGATAATTCAAGCAACTCTGGAGATACTGGCAAAGGAACCGTCACTGGAGTGAATGGAATTGGTGAAAAAAAATAACACTGATGAGGAACAGGCATATCCATACAGTAGAGTCGACATGTTTACACGCCCATATACCAACCTGACCATGGAGATGCAGTAGCACTATATTCATCAGGCCGTTCTGGTTTTGAGAGTGTTGCTGGTGGTTTACGCCTCCCTAACACAGAAAAATGTAATGTCATTCAAATACCCTGTAGTACTGTCCCTTAGTAAATGTCTTAATAAATAGTAATGTAAATGCATGCAAACCCATAGAACACGTCAAGACTCTTTATAATATTAGGGGTGAGGTATGTGAATGGGTCTACATTACATGAGTAAACTACAGCTTCATGTATCAAATGGGATGCATCCTTCTAGTCCAAATTAATACATATTTGTACTTTTGCTGTACTTCTGCATTACTCTTTAAATCATGTACATACCAATCCTCTTAAGTAAAGCATGGAAAAAACATGCAAAAAAAGAACTCTGTACTTACCGTCAATGATGAGATATAAATGCCTTCAATGTTAGTAGAACAATTGAACACAAGAATAAGAACAGGCCTGAACATGGCCTAAACAACAAACAGCAACAAATCAATGCAGAACAGATAATCCTGATTCATGTCAGAATCATCCCTTGTATGCAGTAGAATAAGACCTTTGACCACTGGGACTCCAACAACTTCTGAACCTGAAAGCATAGTGGAGATAATTTAACTTTCAAGCAGTTATAACATAAACAGACAGAATGGCATATAAAAGCCTTTCCTGTTAATAAAACAATTTACAGGCGGTAGAACTTGCCTGATCAAGCCTAATAAACAAACAGTTATTTGTTAGTATGTTGGATGGATAATCCTGATTGATGTCAGAATCATCCCCAATGTGCAGTCTGAGGACATTTGGCCATATGGACTCCAATAACTTGTGCACAGCGCAGAAACATTGTAACATCCCAAACATTTACCATCTTAACGCTGAATAACAATGTGTCAGGATCATGACCTGTAGGCCCAACGACGGAATCCAATGGCCTGAGCAAAGGTATTATGCGTGTATGTCTTTTCAGTGCCCCTGTGAATTTCAGTTAATTTTTTTTATTTATTTTCAATTTTACTTTAGCTGCACGCTTAATCTGACTCCAATTTCAAATGGTTATTACATATATATCGTTTATAATTAGGAATTAATCCTAACTATTGGTTTTGTATTAAGTTAGATATTTGATTATTCTGGGTATCCCATATTTTCAATTATTTGTTCATTAGGGACCCGATGTTGCATATAGAGGATTGAAGTGTATGTGTGTTCGGGCATGTATGTGGTTCTCACTCAGCTGGCCTGGAATTTTAGATGAATATGCGGGTAGCATCATCCTACCCAATTCTTCACCCTCCTCCACTTCTATTAAAAAGAACAAACCAAAGATTGATATGAAAGGATAGAATATTTATAAATATCATGAACTGTTGTTTATTCAGGGAAAATTGACTGAGCATTAAGCTCTTTTACAGCAGTACTCTGAGTTCACATTTGTATGGGTGTACTTTTAGAAAAAGATGGATATAGCAACCACAATAAATATTGTTTGTGTGTCCGTGTGTGTGTGTGTGTGTGTGTGTGTGTGTGTGTGCAGGTGCACCTATGTCTGTGTGAGGTTATCTTACTCAGTTGGCCTTGGAGTTTTGATGGGGATATAGAAAGCATCATTCTCTCCAATTCTTCATCATCCTCCATTTCTGTTAAACAAAGTATAAAAGCAAAGATGCGAATCATATGTCATTCCACATTTACATATTTCAGTTTGACCTAATATATACTCAACTGTACTGTCAACAAACCTAGAGGATGAGAGGCAGATGCTGCAAGGCCAGAGGAAGCAAGTTCCTCTGAAACACTCTGAAGCTGTCTCTTTTTCTGAGTGAGGTATTGCTGCAGCCGATACATTTTGCTGCCTGGAACACACTGTTTCTGGAGGATGAATGCAGCATATCCATCTGCTCTGCTCTCCCAAATATCCCACCAAGTCTTGTCTGCATTAATCCCAAAGCCAACCAAGTTGTCATCTTCATTTCTTACAGGTGGTGCCACTGATCTTCCAGATAAATACTTTATGAGGTCCTTGATTTCCTGGAAGCTTCTACTGTAGTCAAGAAATGAAAGTAGGCTGTCCTTCTTGGGACCCTCTGGTTTAAACTGTCCGGCTCTCTCCTCGTCCTCAACCTTCTTAGTCAAGAACATGGTATAGCCTACATCATTCTCAAGCAGCCACCGGAATGACTTGCCTTTGTACTTTCCAAACTGAAGCACATACTCTCCCAGCACCTCCTGTCTGTCTGACACATCTCCTCCTCTCATGAAGACAACAGAGCGAGCATTTTCCTTGACCTTGTCTTCCCCCTGAGGGGCTGATTTGTCCTGGAGATTGGGGTTGTCTTTGATCCTCTTGGCTTCATCTGAGGGATCTTGTCTCAGATATCCAGTTGGTCCTTTCCTGAAGCACACTTTAATTTTGCCTGGGAAGATCACCTTCACCTTCATCCTGCTGTGCTGTACACAAAGAGCTGATTAGTGATAATGGTCTGTTGCATTATCACACTTAATTAATTAACACATTTCTATTATATATATCAATAAATAAAACATCAATTAAATGTAACCGTTTATTCTGAAATAATTAAATAATGTAATTAATAATTTATTAAATAAATATATAAATAAATAAATGTATCTATTTCTCTATAAATTCCATGAAAACATAACCTTTTTTATTTAATATATTTCACCATATCCTTTTTCCACAGACTATTATTGTGTTTAATTATATATTTTGTCATAATAAAATGTTATTCATATATTATACCACTAAATTGCACACACATTTTTTTGTAATTTTAATGTCATATGTGTGTAATATACATTAATTACATTATAAGTATTACATCATACTGCACTGTTAACATATATATTTTTAAGCATTTTAAGTACCTAGTAAGAGATCAATGATGAGACATTCACCTTTACAAACAAAGATACTCTTATAAAATAACAGCTGTATTTTGAGTTTTATCTTTATAACGTTAATAGTTTGGTTTACTGTATTTTTATAATAGTTTTTGTTGTTGTTTCCTAACGTCTCAAACCATTCAACACAATTAACAATACGATTACATGATATTATACATGCAATTTAAATTATAACATATATTAATGATAATGTCTATGCAATACAGTAAGTTAGTAACGTTATTGCTAAAGTATAGCATTCAACTTACTCTTGGTTTGTCAGCTTAATCGCGTTATTTAAAAACAGCAGTCACCATATGTAATATCTGTCTTAAGGTAGTTTAGACAGTTAATATTTGTTGTACAAAACCAGTTTACTGATCTGACAATTCGGTAAACAAATATCTTTCCGATGACACTACACTTCTTAAATTACCCGCCACGGAAAAGACGAAACAGCGCCATGAAGTGTACGTGTGGCCAAAAGAATATTGCATCCGTAGTGTTAAGCACTACCATAGAGAATGAATGAGAAAAGTTAAGAGAAGTTAAGCTTAACTATTTTCGGCTCCCGCGCGGAAGACCGGGGTTCGATTCCCCGACGGGGAGAGCTGGTTCTTTTCGTCTTCCGAATGATCCATCCAAAATGTTTGGTTGGAGTCGCAGGTCACAGAAGGAGTTCTGCTTCGACGAAAAAAAAGAGTCCAAACAATGACCCCTGCTACCGGTAGTGTTGCAAGTGTTATGCGACTTCAGCTAATGATGGGTCCATCCGAAATTATTCCATCCAAAAGTTTTGGGTGGAGGCACAGGTCACAGAGGGAGTTCTGCTTCGACGTCAGCCCGAGCCAAAGGACATGCGCACTGCTCTCTCCAACTGCTTGGAAGGCAGCTATGCTCACCACTATACCACCAACGCAGTCAGCAGTCAGCAACTTGCGCCGTCACTAAGAAGGCTCGAAGTGCACGAGTCGCCGATAGGGCTAGAGGAGCAGATGAGATCTTTGTTTGGACCCGTCACTAAAGAGAGCCTTCAAGAATTTGCATCCCGTCACGTACAAGAAAGCGCTGCCTTCCCATCCGGCTAAATAAACACGAAGTGGTCAAACGCAGAGAGTGCCTATAATAACCAAAAGCCCAATCAAGGCAATCTCTTTCTCATGCCTCTATCTGAAAAGTTGGATAAAATCTTATATGAAAAAAAAAGTCTTTTAAAGAAATCCCTTATTCCGAGGTCACCGTAGCCACCAGATCCAGTCTGTATCCGCTTCAGTCACCCGGATCCAGTCCGTATCCAGAGAAGATGGTGGATCAACACCTAGAAAGGACCTCTATGGCCCAGAAACACAGCGGAGACCGTGACAACTAGATGAGCCGCAGATACAAATCCCTTGTAAAGACCACCTGGACAAGACCACAGGAAACAGATGATTCTTCTGCACAGTCTGACATTCCTGCAGCCTGGAGCTGATCTACTGGTTTCGTCTGACAAGGGGAGAACTGTCTCCCCGACTGAGCCTGGTTTCTCACCGGGTTTTTTCTCCATCCTTTCACCGATCGAGTTTTGGTTTCTTGCCTCTGTCGCTTCTGGCAGGCGGAGCTGGGGACACTTCATGTACAGCGATATCGTTGACTTGATTGCAAATTATTGCACAGATACTATTTAAACTGAACTTAGCTGAATGATGTCATCAAAGAGTTCAATAACGAAATGCCTTTAACTGTCATTTTGCTTTTTGACGCACTGTGTTCCTAATTAATGTTGTTCAGTTGCATTGACGCAATACTTTCTGTTTAAAGCGCAATTTAAAAAAAAAAAAAAAAAAAAAGAGTCCAAACAATGACCCCTGCTACGGGTAGTGTTCCAAGTGTTATGCGACTTCAGCAAATGATGGGTCCATCAGAAATTTTACGGTGCTAGGGCTGGGTCTGCGTCAGAAGAAGCCATGCATTGTTTAGTTATGTCAGTGCAGTGCCGTCAGTTGGGGGAGAAACGGCAGCATGCACGGCTCCTCGTTAGTATAGTGGACAGTATCTCCGCCTGTCACGCGGAAGACCGGGGTTCGATTCCCCGACGGGGAGAGCTGGTTCTTTTCGTCTTCCGAATGATCCATCCAAAATGTTTGGTTGGAGTCGCAGGTCACAGAAGGAGTTCTGCTTCGACGTCAGCCCGAGCCAAAGGACATGCGTTGGCCGGGAATCGAACCCGGGTCAACTGCTTGGAAGGCAGCTATGCTCACCACTATACCACCAACGCAGGCGGAAGTCAGTAGCTTTATTGACGCACTGTGTTCCTAATAAATGTTGTTCAGTTGCATTGACACAATACTTTTTGTTTAAAGCGCAATTAAAAAAAAAAAAAAAGAGTCCAAACAATGACCCCTGCTACCGGTAGTGTTGCAAGTGTTATGCGACTTCAGCTAATGATGGGTCCATCCGAAATTATTCCATCCAAAAGTTTTGGGTGGAGGCACAGGTCACAGAGGGAGTTCTGCTTCGACGTCAGCCCGAGCCAAAGGATATGCGTTGGCCGGGAATCGAATCCGGGTCAACTGCTTGGAAGGCAGCTATGCTCACCACTATACCACCAACGCAGTCAGCAGTCAGCAACTTGTGCCGTCACTAAGAAGGCTCGAAGTGCACGAGTCGCCGATAGGGCTAGAGGAGCAGATGAGATCTTTGTTTGGACCCGTCACTAAAGAGAGCCTTCAAGAATTTGCATCCCGTCACGTACAAGAAAGCGCTGCCTTCCCATCCGGCTAAATAAACACGAAGTGGTCAAACGCAGAGAGTGCCTATAATAACCAAAAGCCCAATCAAGGCAATCTCTTTCTCATGCCTCTATCTGAAAAGTTGGATAAAATCTTATATGAAAAAAAAAGTCTTTTAAAGAAATCCCTTATTCCGAGGTCACCGTAGCCACCAGATCCAGTCTGTATCCGCTTCAGTCACCCGGATCCAGTCCGTATCCAGAGAAGATGGTGGATCAACACCTAGAAAGGACCTCTATGGCCCAGAAACACAGCGGAGACCGTGACAACTAGATGAGCCGCAGATACAAATCCCTTGTAAAGACCACCTGGACAAGACCACAGGAAACAGATGATTCTTCTGCACAGTCTGACATTCCTGCAGCCTGGAGCTGATCTACTGGTTTCGTCTGACAAGGGGAGAACTGTCTCCCCGACTGAGCCTGGTTTCTCACCGGGTTTTTTCTCCATCCTTTCACCGATCGAGTTTTGGTTTCTTGCCTCTGTCGCTTCTGGCAGGCGGAGCTGGGGACACTTCATGTACAGCGATATCGTTGACTTGATTGCAAATTATTGCACAGATACTATTTAAACTGAACTTAGCTGAATGATGTCATCAAAGAGTTCAATAACGAAATGCCTTTAACTGTCATTTTGCTTTTTGACGCACTGTGTTCCTAATTAATGTTGTTCAGTTGCATTGACGCAATACTTTCTGTTTAAAGCGCAATTTAAAAAAAAAAAAAAAAAAAAAAGAGTCCAAACAATGACCCCTGCTACGGGTAGTGTTCCAAGTGTTATGCGACTTCAGCAAATGATGGGTCCATCAGAAATTTTACGGTGCTAGGGCTGGGTCTGCGTCAGAAGAAGCCATGCATTGTTTAGTTATGTCAGTGCAGTGCCGTCAGTTGGGGGAGAAACGGCAGCATGCACGGCTCCTCGTTAGTATAGTGGACAGTATCTCCGCCTGTCACGCGGAAGACCGGGGTTCGATTCCCCGACGGGGAGAGCTGGTTCTTTTCGTCTTCCGAATGATCCATCCAAAATGTTTGGTTGGAGTCGCAGGTCACAGAAGGAGTTCTGCTTCGACGTCAGCCCGAGCCAAAGGACATGCGTTGGCCGGGAATCGAACCCGGGTCAACTGCTTGGAAGGCAGCTATGCTCACCACTATACCACCAACGCAGGCGGAAGTCAGTAGCTTTATTGACGCACTGTGTTCCTAATAAATGTTGTTCAGTTGCATTGACACAATACTTTTTGTTTAAAGCGCAATTAAAAAAAAAAAAAAAAAAAAAAAGAGTCCAAACAATGACCCCTGCTACCGGTAGTGTTGCAAGTGTTATGCGACTTCAGCTAATGATGGGTCCATCCGAAATTATTCCATCCAAAAGTTTTGGGTGGAGGCACAGGTCACAGAGGGAGTTCTGCTTCGACGTCAGCCCGAGCCAAAGGATATGCGTTGGCCGGGAATCGAATCCGGGTCAACTGCTTGGAAGGCAGCTATGCTCACCACTATACCACCAACGCAGTCAGCAGTCAGCAACTTGCGCCGTCACTAAGAAGGCTCGAAGTGCACGAGTCGCCGATAGGGCTAGAGGAGCAGATGAGATCTTTGTTTGGACCCGTCACTAAAGAGAGCCTTCAAGAATTTGCATCCCGTCACGTACAAGAAAGCGCTGCCTTCCCATCCGGCTAAATAAACACGAAGTGGTCAAACGCAGAGAGTGCCTATAATAACCAAAAGCCCAATCAAGGCAATCTCTTTCTCATGCCTCTATCTGAAAAGTTGGATAAAATCTTATATGAAAAAAAAAGTCTTTTAAAGAAATCCCTTATTCCGAGGTCACCGTAGCCACCAGATCCAGTCTGTATCCGCTTCAGTCACCCGGATCCAGTCCGTATCCAGAGAAGATGGTGGATCAACACCTAGAAAGGACCTCTATGGCCCAGAAACACAGCGGAGACCGTGACAACTAGATGAGCCGCAGATACAAATCCCTTGTAAAGACCACCTGGACAAGACCACAGGAAACAGATGATTCTTCTGCACAGTCTGACATTCCTGCAGCCTGGAGCTGATCTACTGGTTTCGTCTGACAAGGGGAGAACTGTCTCCCCGACTGAGCCTGGTTTCTCACCGGGTTTTTTCTCCATCCTTTCACCGATCGAGTTTTGGTTTCTTGCCTCTGTCGCTTCTGGCAGGCGGAGCTGGGGACACTTCAAGTACAGCGATATCGTTGACTTGATTGCAAATTATTGCACAGATACTATTTAAACTGAACTTAGCTGAATGATGTCATCAAAGAGTTCAATAACGAAATGCCTTTAACTGTCATTTTGCTTTTTGACGCACTGTGTTCCTAATTAATGTTGTTCAGTTGCATTGACGCAATACTTTTTGTTTAAAGCGCAATTTAAAAAAAAAAAAAAAAAAAAAAAGAGTCCAAACAATGACCCCTGCTACGGGTAGTGTTCCAAGTGTTATGCGACTTCAGCTAATGATGGGTCCATCAGAAATTTTACGGTGCTAGGGCTGGGTCTGCGTCAGAAGAAGCCATGCATTGTTTAGTTATGTCAGTGCAGTGCCGTCAGTTGGGGGAGAAACGGCAGCATGCACGGCTCCTCGTTAGTATAGTGGACAGTATCTCCGCCTGTCACGCGGAAGACCGGGGTTCGATTCCCCGACGGGGAGAGCTGGTTCTTTTCGTCTTCCGAATGATCCATCCAAAATGTTTGGTTGGAGTCGCAGGTCACAGAAGGAGTTCTGCTTCGACGTCAGCCCGAGCCAAAGGACATGCGTTGGCCGGGAATCGAACCCGGGTCAACTGCTTGGAAGGCAGCTATGCTCACCACTATACCACCAACGCAGGCGGAAGTCAGTAGCTTTATTGACGCACTGTGTTCCTAATAAATGTTGTTCAGTTGCATTGACACAATACTTTTTGTTTAAAGCGCAATTAAAAAAAAAATAAAAAAAAAAGAGTCCAAACAATGACCCCTGCTACCGGTAGTGTTGCAAGTGTTATGCGACTTCAGCTAATGATGGGTCCATCCGAAATTATTCCATCCAAAAGTTTTGGGTGGAGGCACAGGTCACAGAGGGAGTTCTGCTTCGACGTCAGCCCGAGCCAAAGGATATGCGTTGGCCGGGAATCGAATCCGGGTCAACTGCTTGGAAGGCAGCTATGCTCACCACTATACCACCAACGCAGTCAGCAGTCAGCAACTTGCGCCGTCACTAAGAAGGCTCGAAGTGCACGAGTCGCCGATAGGGCTAGAGGAGCAGATGAGATCTTTGTTTGGACCCGTCACTAAAGAGAGCCTTCAAGAATTTGCATCCCGTCACGTACAAGAAAGCGCTGCCTTCCCATCCGGCTAAATAAACACGAAGTGGTCAAACGCAGAGAGTGCCTATTCAGACGATGACCAGTGGCAAGCCCTCTCGCAGCATGCTGCCGGACGGTCAAACTGATTCTGCTCTTGACATTTCGATGTAGCTCTGCTGTGAGCAGAGCACCCAAAAATACAGGTCACTCGCAAAAGTTCCCCTCCACGGAAATCTTTAGTAAAAGGCGAAAGATTTATGCGACAATGAAGAGAAACTCGAGCTGTGTCTCCAAACCCTCGGGCCTGTGCGCTGCCTCTGTTAAACTACTACGCTCGCCAAGGGTCATCAAGGGTGACAATGCCTGCCCACATGTGTTTAGTCAGCACCCCCCCCCCCCCCACTCCAAAAGGGAGGAGTAAAACTCAAAAAAGTCCTCTCGGTCCACCAATAACCAAAAGCCCAATCAAGGCAATCTCTTTCTCATGCCTCTATCTGAAAAGTTGGATAAAATCTTATATGAAAAAAAAAGTCTTTTAAGGAAATCCCTTATTCCGAGGTCACCGTAGCCACCAGATCCAGTCTGTATCCGCTTCAGTCACCCGGATCCAGTCCGTATCCAGAGAAGATGGTGGATCAACACCTAGAAAGGACCTCTATGGCCCAGAAACACAGCGGAGACCGTGACAACTAGATGAGCCGCAGATACAAATCCCTTGTAAAGACCACCTGGACAAGACCACAGGAAACAGATGATTCTTCTGCACAGTCTGACATTCCTGCAGCCTGGAGCTGATCTACTGGTTTCGTCTGACAAGGGGAGAACTGTCTCCCCGACTGAGCCTGGTTTCTCACCGGGTTTTTTCTCCATCCTTTCACCGATCGAGTTTTGGTTTCTTCCCTCTGTCGCTTCTGGCAGGCGGAGCTGGGGACACTTCATGTACAGCGATATCGTTGACTTGATTGCAAATTATTGCACAGATACTATTTAAACTGAACTTAGCTGAATGATGTCATCAAAGAGTTCAATAACGAAATGCCTTTAACTGTCATTTTGCTTTTTGACGCACTGTGTTCCTAATTAATGTTGTTCAGTTGCATTGACGCAATACTTTCTGTTTAAAGCGCAATTTAAAAAAAAAAAAAAAAAAAAGAGTCCAAACAATGACCCCTGCTACGGGTAGTGTTCCAAGTGTTATGCGACTTCAGCAAATGATGGGTCCATCAGAAATTTTACGGTGCTAGGGCTGGGTCTGCGTCAGAAGAAGCCATGCATTGTTTAGTTATGTCAGTGCAGTGCCGTCAGTTGGGGGAGAAACGGCAGCATGCACGGCTCCTCGTTAGTATAGTGGACAGTATCTCCGCCTGTCACGCGGAAGACCGGGGTTCGATTCCCCGACGGGGAGAGCTGGTTCTTTTCGTCTTCCGAATGATCCATCCAAAATGTTTGGTTGGAGTCGCAGGTCACAGAAGGAGTTCTGCTTCGACGTCAGCCCGAGCCAAAGGACATGCGTTGGCCGGGAATCGAACCCGGGTCAACTGCTTGGAAGGCAGCTATGCTCACCACTATACCACCAACGCAGGCGGAAGTCAGTAGCTTTATTGACGCACTGTGTTCCTAATAAATGTTGTTCAGTTGCATTGACACAATACTTTTTGTTTAAAGCGCAATTAAAAAAAAAAAAAAAAAAAAAAAAGAGTCCAAACAATGACCCCTGCTACCGGTAGTGTTGCAAGTGTTATGCGACTTCAGCTAATGATGGGTCCATCCGAAATTATTCCATCCAAAAGTTTTGGGTGGAGGCACAGGTCACAGAGGGAGTTCTGCTTCGACGTCAGCCCGAGCCAAAGGATATGCGTTGGCCGGGAATCGAATCCGGGTCAACTGCTTGGAAGGCAGCTATGCTCACCACTATACCACCAACGCAGTCAGCAGTCAGCAACTTGCGCCGTCACTAAGAAGGCTCGAAGTGCACGAGTCGCCGATAGGGCTAGAGGAGCAGATGAGATCTTTGTTTGGACCCGTCACTAAAGAGAGCCTTCAAGAATTTGCATCCCGTCACGTACAAGAAAGCGCTGCCTTTCCATCCGGCTAAATAAACACGAAGTGGTCAAACGCAGAGAGTGCCTATAATAACCAAAAGCCCAATAAAGGCAATCTCTTTCTCATGCCTCTATCTGAAAAGTTGGATAAAATCTTATATGAAAAAAAAAGTCTTTTAAAGAAATCCCTTATTCCGAGGTCACCGTAGCCACCAGATCCAGTCTGTATCCGCTTCAGTCACCCGGATCCAGTCCGTATCCAGAGAAGATGGTGGATCAACACCTAGAAAGGACCTCTATGGCCCAGAAACACAGCGGAGACCGTGACAACTAGATGAGCCGCAGATACAAATCCCTTGTAAAGACCACCTGGACAAGACCACAGGAAACAGATGATTCTTCTGCACAGTCTGACATTCCTGCAGCCTGGAGCTGATCTACTGGTTTCGTCTGACAAGGGGAGAACTGTCTCCCCGACTGAGCCTGGTTTCTCACCGGGTTTTTTCTCCATCCTTTCACCGATCGAGTTTTGGTTTCTTGCCTCTGTCGCTTCTGGCAGGCGGAGCTGGGGACACTTCATGTACAGCGATATCGTTGACTTGATTGCAAATTATTGCACAGATACTATTTAAACTGAACTTAGCTGAATGATGTCATCAAAGAGTTCAATAACGAAATGCCTTTAACTGTCATTTTGCTTTTTGACGCACTGTGTTCCTAATTAATGTTGTTCAGTTGCATTGACGCAATACTTTTTGTTTAAAGCGCAATTTAAAAAAAAAAAAAAAAAAAAAGAGTCCAAACAATGACCCCTGCTACGGGTAGTGTTCCAAGTGTTATGCGACTTCAGCTAATGATGGGTCCATCAGAAATTTTACGGTGCTAGGGCTGGGTCTGCGTCAGAAGAAGCCATGCATTGTTTAGTTATGTCAGTGCAGTGCCGTCAGTTGGGGGAGAAACGGCAGCATGCACGGCTCCTCGTTAGTATAGTGGACAGTATCTCCGCCTGTCACGCGGAAGACCGGGGTTCGATTCCCCGACGGGGAGAGCTGGTTCTTTTCGTCTTCCGAATGATCCATCCAAAATGTTTGGTTGGAGTCGCAGGTCACAGAAGGAGTTCTGCTTCGACGTCAGCCCGAGCCAAAGGACATGCGTTGGCCGGGAATCGAACCCGGGTCAACTGCTTGGAAGGCAGCTATGCTCACCACTATACCACCAACGCAGGCGGAAGTCAGTAGCTTTATTGACGCACTGTGTTCCTAATAAATGTTGTTCAGTTGCATTGACACAATACTTTTTGTTTAAAGCGCAATTAAAAAAAAAAAAAAAAAAAAAAAGAGTCCAAACAATGACCCCTGCTACCGGTAGTGTTGCAAGTGTTATGCGACTTCAGCTAATGATGGGTCCATCCGAAATTATTCCATCCAAAAGTTTTGGGTGGAGGCACAGGTCACAGAGGGAGTTCTGCTTCGACGTCAGCCCGAGCCAAAGGACATGCGCACTGCTCTCTCCAACTGCTTGGAAGGCAGCTATGCTCACCACTATACCACCAACGCAGTCAGCAGTCAGCAACTTGCGCCGTCACTAAGAAGGCTCGAAGTGCACGAGTCGCCGATAGGGCTAGAGGAGCAGATGAGATCTTTGTTTGGACCCGTCACTAAAGAGAGCCTTCAAGAATTTGCATCCCGTCACGTACAAGAAAGCGCTGCCTTCCCATCCGGCTAAATAAACACGAAGTGGTCAAACGCAGAGAGTGCCTATAATAACCAAAAGCCCAATCAAGGCAATCTCTTTCTCATGCCTCTATCTGAAAAGTTGGATAAAATCTTATATGAAAAAAAAAGTCTTTTAAAGAAATCCCTTATTCCGAGGTCACCGTAGCCACCAGATCCAGTCTGTATCCGCTTCAGTCACCCGGATCCAGTCCGTATCCAGAGAAGATGGTGGATCAACACCTAGAAAGGACCTCTATGGCCCAGAAACACAGCGGAGACCGTGACAACTAGATGAGCCGCAGATACAAATCCCTTGTAAAGACCACCTGGACAAGACCACAGGAAACAGATGATTCTTCTGCACAGTCTGACATTCCTGCAGCCTGGAGCTGATCTACCGGTTTCGTCTGACAAGGGGAGAACTGTCTCCCCGACTGAGCCTGGTTTCTCACCGGGTTTTTTCTCCATCCTTTCACCGATCGAGTTTTGGTTTCTTGCCTCTGTCGCTTCTGGCAGGCGGAGCTGGGGACACTTCATGTACAGCGATATCGTTGACTTGATTGCAAATTATTGCACAGATACTATTTAAACTGAACTTAGCTGAATGATGTCATCAAAGAGTTCAATAACGAAATGCCTTTAACTGTCATTTTGCTTTTTGACGCACTGTGTTCCTAATTAATGTTGTTCAGTTGCATTGACGCAATACTTTTTGTTTAAAGCGCAATTTAAAAAAAAAAAAAAAAAAAAAAGAGTCCAAACAATGACCCCTGCTACGGGTAGTGTTCCAAGTGTTATGCGACTTCAGCTAATGATGGGTCCATCAGAAATTTTACGGTGCTAGGGCTGGGTCTGCGTCAGAAGAAGCCATGCATTGTTTAGTTATGTCAGTGCAGTGCCGTCAGTTGGGGGAGAAACGGCAGCATGCACGGCTCCTCGTTAGTATAGTGGACAGTATCTCCGCCTGTCACGCGGAAGACCGGGGTTCGATTCCCCGACGGGGAGAGCTGGTTCTTTTCGTCTTCCGAATGATCCATCCAAAATGTTTGGTTGGAGTCGCAGGTCACAGAAGGAGTTCTGCTTCGACGTCAGCCCGAGCCAAAGGACATGCGTTGGCCGGGAATCGAACCCGGGTCAACTGCTTGGAAGGCAGCTATGCTCACCACTATACCACCAACGCAGGCGGAAGTCAGTAGCTTTATTGACGCACTGTGTTCCTAATAAATGTTGTTCAGTTGCATTGACACAATACTTTTTGTTTAAAGCGCAATTAAAAAAAAAAAAAAAAAAAAAAAGAGTCCAAACAATGACCCCTGCTACCGGTAGTGTTGCAAGTGTTATGCGACTTCAGCTAATGATGGGTCCATCCGAAATTATTCCATCCAAAAGTTTTGGGTGGAGGCACAGGTCACAGAGGGAGTTCTGCTTCGACGTCAGCCCGAGCCAAAGGACATGCGCACTGCTCTCTCCAACTGCTTGGAAGGCAGCTATGCTCACCACTATACCACCAACGCAGTCAGCAGTCAGCAACTTGCGCCGTCACTAAGAAGGCTCGAAGTGCACGAGTCGCCGATAGGGCTAGAGGAGCAGATGAGATCTTTGTTTGGACCCGTCACTAAAGAGAGCCTTCAAGAATTTGCATCCCGTCACGTACAAGAAAGCGCTGCCTTCCCATCCGGCTAAATAAACACGAAGTGGTCAAACGCAGAGAGTGCCTATAATAACCAAAAGCCCAATCAAGGCAATCTCTTTCTCATGCCTCTATCTGAAAAGTTGGATAAAATCTTATATGAAAAAAAAAGTCTTTTAAAGAAATCCCTTATTCCGAGGTCACCGTAGCCACCAGATCCAGTCTGTATCCGCTTCAGTCACCCGGATCCAGTCCGTATCCAGAGAAGATGGTGGATCAACACCTAGAAAGGACCTCTATGGCCCAGAAACACAGCGGAGACCGTGACAACTAGATGAGCCGCAGATACAAATCCCTTGTAAAGACCACCTGGACAAGACCACAGGAAACAGATGATTCTTCTGCACAGTCTGACATTCCTGCAGCCTGGAGCTGATCTACTGGTTTCGTCTGACAAGGGGAGAACTTTCTCCCCGACTGAGCCTGGTTTCTCACCGGGTTTTTTCTCCATCCTTTCACCGATCGAGTTTTGGTTTCTTGCCTCTGTCGCTTCTGGCAGGCGGAGCTGGGGACACTTCAAGTACAGCGATATCGTTGACTTGATTGCAAATTATTGCACAGATACTATTTAAACTGAACTTAGCTGAATGATGTCATCAAAGAGTTCAATAACGAAATGCCTTTAACTGTCATTTTGCTTTTTGACGCACTGTGTTCCTAATTAATGTTGTTCAGTTGCATTGACGCAATACTTTTTGTTTAAAGCGCAATTTAAAAAAAAAAAAAAAAAAAAAAAGAGTCCAAACAATGACCCCTGCTACGGGTAGTGTTCCAAGTGTTATGCGACTTCAGCTAATGATGGGTCCATCAGAAATTTTACGGTGCTAGGGCTGGGTCTGCGTCAGAAGAAGCCATGCATTGTTTAGTTATGTCAGTGCAGTGCCGTCAGTTGGGGGAGAAACGGCAGCATGCACGGCTCCTCGTTAGTATAGTGGACAGTATCTCCGCCTGTCACGCGGAAGACCGGGGTTCGATTCCCCGACGGGGAGAGCTGGTTCTTTTCGTCTTCCGAATGATCCATCCAAAATGTTTGGTTGGAGTCGCAGGTCACAGAAGGAGTTCTGCTTCGACGTCAGCCCGAGCCAAAGGACATGCGTTGGCCGGGAATCGAACCCGGGTCAACTGCTTGGAAGGCAGCTATGCTCACCACTATACCACCAACGCAGGCGGAAGTCAGTAGCTTTATTGACGCACTGTGTTCCTAATAAATGTTGTTCAGTTGCATTGACACAATACTTTTTGTTTAAAGCGCAATTAAAAAAAAAAAAAAAAAAAAAAAAGAGTCCAAACAATGACCCCTGCTACCGGTAGTGTTGCAAGTGTTATGCGACTTCAGCTAATGATGGGTCCATCCGAAATTATTCCATCCAAAAGTTTTGGGTGGAGGCACAGGTCACAGAGGGAGTTCTGCTTCGACGTCAGCCCGAGCCAAAGGATATGCGTTGGCCGGGAATCGAATCCGGGTCAACTGCTTGGAAGGCAGCTATGCTCACCACTATACCACCAACGCAGTCAGCAGTCAGCAACTTGCGCCGTCACTAAGAAGGCTCGAAGTGCACGAGTCGCCGATAGGGCTAGAGGAGCAGATGAGATCTTTGTTTGGACCCGTCACTAAAGAGAGCCTTCAAGAATTTGCATCCCGTCACGTACAAGAAAGCGCTGCCTTCCCATCCGGCTAAATAAACACGAAGTGGTCAAACGCAGAGAGTGCCTATAATAACCAAAAGCCCAATCAAGGCAATCTCTTTCTCATGCCTCTATCTGAAAAGTTGGATAAAATCTTATATGAAAAAAAAAGTCTTTTAAAGAAATCCCTTATTCCGAGGTCACCGTAGCCACCAGATCCAGTCTGTATCCGCTTCAGTCACCCGGATCCAGTCCGTATCCAGAGAAGATGGTGGATCAACACCTAGAAAGGACCTCTATGGCCCAGAAACACAGCGGAAACCGTGACAACTAGATGAGCCGCAGATACAAATCCCTTGTAAAGACCACCTGGACAAGACCACAGGAAACAGATGATTCTTCTGCACAGTCTGACATTCCTGCAGCCTGGAGCTGATCTACTGGTTTCGTCTGACAAGGGGAGAACTGTCTCCCCGACTGAGCCTGGTTTCTCACCGGGTTTTTTCTCCATCCTTTCACCGATCGAGTTTTGGTTTCTTGCCTCTGTCGCTTCTGGCAGGCGGAGCTGGGGACACTTCATGTACAGCGATATCGTTGACTTGATTGCAAATTATTGCACAGATACTATTTAAACTGAACTTAGCTGAATGATGTCATCAAAGAGTTCAATAACGAAATGCCTTTAACTGTCATTTTGCTTTTTGACGCACTGTGTTCCTAATTAATGTTGTTCAGTTGCATTGACGCAATACTTTCTGTTTAAAGCGCAATTTAAAAAAAAAAAAAAAAAAAAAGAGTCCAAACAATGACCCCTGCTACGGGTAGTGTTCCAAGTGTTATGCGACTTCAGCAAATGATGGGTCCATCAGAAATTTTACGGTGCTAGGGCTGGGTCTGCGTCAGAAGAAGCCATGCATTGTTTAGTTATGTCAGTGCAGTGCCGTCAGTTGGGGGAGAAACGGCAGCATGCACGGCTCCTCGTTAGTATAGTGGACAGTATCTCCGCCTGTCACGCGGAAGACCGGGGTTCGATTCCCCGACGGGGAGAGCTGGTTCTTTTCGTCTTCCGAATGATCCATCCAAAATGTTTGGTTGGAGTCGCAGGTCACAGAAGGAGTTCTGCTTCGACGTCAGCCCGAGCCAAAGGACATGCGTTGGCCGGGAATCGAACCCGGGTCAACTGCTTGGAAGGCAGCTATGCTCACCACTATACCACCAACGCAGGCGGAAGTCAGTAGCTTTATTGACGCACTGTGTTCCTAATAAATGTTGTTCAGTTGCATTGACACAATACTTTTTGTTTAAAGCGCAATTAAAAAAAAAAAAAAAAAAAAAAAAAGAGTCCAAACAATGACCCCTGCTACCGGTAGTGTTGCAAGTGTTATGCGACTTCAGCTAATGATGGGTCCATCCGAAATTATTCCATCCAAAAGTTTTGGGTGGAGGCACAGGTCACAGAGGGAGTTCTGCTTCGACGTCAGCCCGAGCCAAAGGATATGCGTTGGCCGGGAATCGAATCCGGGTCAACTGCTTGGAAGGCAGCTATGCTCACCACTATACCACCAACGCAGTCAGCAGTCAGCAACTTGTGCCGTCACTAAGAAGGCTCGAAGTGCACGAGTCGCCGATAGGGCTAGAGGAGCAGATGAGATCTTTGTTTGGACCCGTCACTAAAGAGAGCCTTCAAGAATTTGCATCCCGTCACGTACAAGAAAGCGCTGCCTTCCCATCCGGCTAAATAAACACGAAGTGGTCAAACGCAGAGAGTGCCTATAATAACCAAAAGCCCAATCAAGGCAATCTCTTTCTCATGCCTCTATCTGAAAAGTTGGATAAAATCTTATATGAAAAAAAAAGTCTTTTAAAGAAATCCCTTATTCCGAGGTCACCGTAGCCACCAGATCCAGTCTGTATCCGCTTCAGTCACCCGGATCCAGTCCGTATCCAGAGAAGATGGTGGATCAACACCTAGAAAGGACCTCTATGGCCCAGAAACACAGCGGAGACCGTGACAACTAGATGAGCCGCAGATACAAATCCCTTGTAAAGACCACCTGGACAAGACCACAGGAAACATATGATTCTTCTGCACAGTCTGACATTCCTGCAGCCTGGAGCTGATCTACTGGTTTCGTCTGACAAGGGGAGAACTGTCTCCCCGACTGAGCCTGGTTTCTCACCGGGTTTTTTCTCCATCCTTTCACCGATCGAGTTTTGGTTTCTTGCCTCTGTCGCTTCTGGCAGGCGGAGCTGGGGACACTTCATGTACAGCGATATCGTTGACTTGATTGCAAATTATTGCACAGATACTATTTAAACTGAACTTAGCTGAATGATGTCATCAAAGAGTTCAATAACGAAATGCCTTTAACTGTCATTTTGCTTTTTGACGCACTGTGTTCCTAATTAATGTTGTTCAGTTGCATTGACGCAATACTTTCTGTTTAAAGCGCAATTTAAAAAAAAAAAAAAAAAAAAAAGAGTCCAAACAATGACCCCTGCTACGGGTAGTGTTCCAAGTGTTATGCGACTTCAGCAAATGATGGGTCCATCAGAAATTTTACGGTGCTAGGGCTGGGTCTGCGTCAGAAGAAGCCATGCATTGTTTAGTTATGTCAGTGCAGTGCCGTCAGTTGGGGGAGAAACGGCAGCATGCACGGCTCCTCGTTAGTATAGTGGACAGTATCTCCGCCTGTCACGCGGAAGACCGGGGTTCGATTCCCCGACGGGGAGAGCTGGTTCTTTTCGTCTTCCGAATGATCCATCCAAAATGTTTGGTTGGAGTCGCAGGTCACAGAAGGAGTTCTGCTTCGACGTCAGCCCGAGCCAAAGGACATGCGTTGGCCGGGAATCGAACCCGGGTCAACTGCTTGGAAGGCAGCTATGCTCACCACTATACCACCAACGCAGGCGGAAGTCAGTAGCTTTATTGACGCACTGTGTTCCTAATAAATGTTGTTCAGTTGCATTGACACAATACTTTTTGTTTAAAGCGCAATTAAAAAAAAAAAAAAAAAAAAAAAGAGTCCAAACAATGACCCCTGCTACCGGTAGTGTTGCAAGTGTTATGCGACTTCAGCTAATGATGGGTCCATCCGAAATTATTCCATCCAAAAGTTTTGGGTGGAGGCACAGGTCACAGAGGGAGTTCTGCTTCGACGTCAGCCCGAGCCAAAGGATATGCGTTGGCCGGGAATCGAATCCGGGTCAACTGCTTGGAAGGCAGCTATGCTCACCACTATACCACCAACGCAGTCAGCAGTCAGCAACTTGCGCCGTCACTAAGAAGGCTCGAAGTGCACGAGTCGCCGATAGGGCTAGAGGAGCAGATGAGATCTTTGTTTGGACCCGTCACTAAAGAGAGCCTTCAAGAATTTGCATCCCGTCACGTACAAGAAAGCGCTGCCTTCCCATCCGGCTAAATAAACACGAAGTGGTCAAACGCAGAGAGTGCCTATAATAACCAAAAGCCCAATCAAGGCAATCTCTTTCTCATGCCTCTATCTGAAAAGTTGGATAAAATCTTATATGAAAAAAAAAGTCTTTTAAAGAAATCCCTTATTCCGAGGTCACCGTAGCCACCAGATCCAGTCTGTATCCGCTTCAGTCACCCGGATCCAGTCCGTATCCAGAGAAGATGGTGGATCAACACCTAGAAAGGACCTCTATGGCCCAGAAACACAGCGGAGACCGTGACAACTAGATGAGCCGCAGATACAAATCCCTTGTAAAGACCACCTGGACAAGACCACAGGAAACAGATGATTCTTCTGCACAGTCTGACATTCCTGCAGCCTGGAGCTGATCTACTGGTTTCGTCTGACAAGGGGAGAACTTTCTCCCCGACTGAGCCTGGTTTCTCACCGGGTTTTTTCTCCATCCTTTCACCGATCGAGTTTTGGTTTCTTGCCTCTGTCGCTTCTGGCAGGCGGAGCTGGGGACACTTCAAGTACAGCGATATCGTTGACTTGATTGCAAATTATTGCACAGATACTATTTAAACTGAACTTAGCTGAATGATGTCATCAAAGAGTTCAATAACGAAATGCCTTTAACTGTCATTTTGCTTTTTGACGCACTGTGTTCCTAATTAATGTTGTTCAGTTGCATTGACGCAATACTTTTTGTTTAAAGCGCAATTTAAAAAAAAAAAAAAAAAAAAAAAGAGTCCAAACAATGACCCCTGCTACGGGTAGTGTTCCAAGTGTTATGCGACTTCAGCTAATGATGGGTCCATCAGAAATTTTACGGTGCTAGGGCTGGGTCTGCGTCAGAAGAAGCCATGCATTGTTTAGTTATGTCAGTGCAGTGCCGTCAGTTGGGGGAGAAACGGCAGCATGCACGGCTCCTCGTTAGTATAGTGGACAGTATCTCCGCCTGTCACGCGGAAGACCGGGGTTCGATTCCCCGACGGGGAGAGCTGGTTCTTTTCGTCTTCCGAATGATCCATCCAAAATGTTTGGTTGGAGTCGCAGGTCACAGAAGGAGTTCTGCTTCGACGTCAGCCCGAGCCAAAGGACATGCGTTGGCCGGGAATCGAACCCGGGTCAACTGCTTGGAAGGCAGCTATGCTCACCACTATACCACCAACGCAGGCGGAAGTCAGTAGCTTTATTGACGCACTGTGTTCCTAATAAATGTTGTTCAGTTGCATTGACACAATACTTTTTGTTTAAAGCGCAATTAAAAAAAAAAAAAAAAAAAAAAAAGAGTCCAAACAATGACCCCTGCTACCGGTAGTGTTGCAAGTGTTATGCGACTTCAGCTAATGATGGGTCCATCCGAAATTATTCCATCCAAAAGTTTTGGGTGGAGGCACAGGTCACAGAGGGAGTTCTGCTTCGACGTCAGCCCGAGCCAAAGGATATGCGTTGGCCGGGAATCGAATCCGGGTCAACTGCTTGGAAGGCAGCTATGCTCACCACTATACCACCAACGCAGTCAGCAGTCAGCAACTTGCGCCGTCACTAAGAAGGCTCGAAGTGCACGAGTCGCCGATAGGGCTAGAGGAGCAGATGAGATCTTTGTTTGGACCCGTCACTAAAGAGAGCCTTCAAGAATTTGCATCCCGTCACGTACAAGAAAGCGCTGCCTTCCCATCCGGCTAAATAAACACGAAGTGGTCAAACGCAGAGAGTGCCTATAATAACCAAAAGCCCAATCAAGGCAATCTCTTTCTCATGCCTCTATCTGAAAAGTTGGATAAAATCTTATATGAAAAAAAAAGTCTTTTAAAGAAATCCCTTATTCCGAGGTCACCGTAGCCACCAGATCCAGTCTGTATCCGCTTCAGTCACCCGGATCCAGTCCGTATCCAGAGAAGATGGTGGATCAACACCTAGAAAGGACCTCTATGGCCCAGAAACACAGCGGAAACCGTGACAACTAGATGAGCCGCAGATACAAATCCCTTGTAAAGACCACCTGGACAAGACCACAGGAAACAGATGATTCTTCTGCACAGTCTGACATTCCTGCAGCCTGGAGCTGATCTACTGGTTTCGTCTGACAAGGGGAGAACTGTCTCCCCGACTGAGCCTGGTTTCTCACCGGGTTTTTTCTCCATCCTTTCACCGATCGAGTTTTGGTTTCTTGCCTCTGTCGCTTCTGGCAGGCGGAGCTGGGGACACTTCATGTACAGCGATATCGTTGACTTGATTGCAAATTATTGCACAGATACTATTTAAACTGAACTTAGCTGAATGATGTCATCAAAGAGTTCAATAACGAAATGCCTTTAACTGTCATTTTGCTTTTTGACGCACTGTGTTCCTAATTAATGTTGTTCAGTTGCATTGACGCAATACTTTCTGTTTAAAGCGCAATTTAAAAAAAAAAAAAAAAAAAAAGAGTCCAAACAATGACCCCTGCTACGGGTAGTGTTCCAAGTGTTATGCGACTTCAGCAAATGATGGGTCCATCAGAAATTTTACGGTGCTAGGGCTGGGTCTGCGTCAGAAGAAGCCATGCATTGTTTAGTTATGTCAGTGCAGTGCCGTCAGTTGGGGGAGAAACGGCAGCATGCACGGCTCCTCGTTAGTATAGTGGACAGTATCTCCGCCTGTCACGCGGAAGACCGGGGTTCGATTCCCCGACGGGGAGAGCTGGTTCTTTTCGTCTTCCGAATGATCCATCCAAAATGTTTGGTTGGAGTCGCAGGTCACAGAAGGAGTTCTGCTTCGACGTCAGCCCGAGCCAAAGGACATGCGTTGGCCGGGAATCGAACCCGGGTCAACTGCTTGGAAGGCAGCTATGCTCACCACTATACCACCAACGCAGGCGGAAGTCAGTAGCTTTATTGACGCACTGTGTTCCTAATAAATGTTGTTCAGTTGCATTGACACAATACTTTTTGTTTAAAGCGCAATTAAAAAAAAAAAAAAAAAAAAAAAAAGAGTCCAAACAATGACCCCTGCTACCGGTAGTGTTGCAAGTGTTATGCGACTTCAGCTAATGATGGGTCCATCCGAAATTATTCCATCCAAAAGTTTTGGGTGGAGGCACAGGTCACAGAGGGAGTTCTGCTTCGACGTCAGCCCGAGCCAAAGGATATGCGTTG
Organism: Carassius gibelio; assembly: GCF_023724105.1. Lineage (NCBI taxonomy): Eukaryota > Metazoa > Chordata > Actinopteri > Cypriniformes > Cyprinidae > Carassius > Carassius gibelio. The sequence continues at coordinate 1,641,885 of NC_068414.1, read as the reverse complement.
GCCGGGAATCGAATCCGGGTCAACTGCTTGGAAGGCAGCTATGCTCACCACTATACCACCAACGCAGTCAGCAGTCAGCAACTTGTGCCGTCACTAAGAAGGCTCGAAGTGCACGAGTCGCCGATAGGGCTAGAGGAGCAGATGAGATCTTTGTTTGGACCCGTCACTAAAGAGAGCCTTCAAGAATTTGCATCCCGTCACGTACAAGAAAGCGCTGCCTTCCCATCCGGCTAAATAAACACGAAGTGGTCAAACGCAGAGAGTGCCTATAATAACCAAAAGCCCAATCAAGGCAATCTCTTTCTCATGCCTCTATCTGAAAAGTTGGATAAAATCTTATATGAAAAAAAAAGTCTTTTAAAGAAATCCCTTATTCCGAGGTCACCGTAGCCACCAGATCCAGTCTGTATCCGCTTCAGTCACCCGGATCCAGTCCGTATCCAGAGAAGATGGTGGATCAACACCTAGAAAGGACCTCTATGGCCCAGAAACACAGCGGAGACCGTGACAACTAGATGAGCCGCAGATACAAATCCCTTGTAAAGACCACCTGGACAAGACCACAGGAAACATATGATTCTTCTGCACAGTCTGACATTCCTGCAGCCTGGAGCTGATCTACTGGTTTCGTCTGACAAGGGGAGAACTGTCTCCCCGACTGAGCCTGGTTTCTCACCGGGTTTTTTCTCCATCCTTTCACCGATCGAGTTTTGGTTTCTTGCCTCTGTCGCTTCTGGCAGGCGGAGCTGGGGACACTTCATGTACAGCGATATCGTTGACTTGATTGCAAATTATTGCACAGATACTATTTAAACTGAACTTAGCTGAATGATGTCATCAAAGAGTTCAATAACGAAATGCCTTTAACTGTCATTTTGCTTTTTGACGCACTGTGTTCCTAATTAATGTTGTTCAGTTGCATTGACGCAATACTTTCTGTTTAAAGCGCAATTTAAAAAAAAAAAAAAAAAAAAAAGAGTCCAAACAATGACCCCTGCTACGGGTAGTGTTCCAAGTGTTATGCGACTTCAGCAAATGATGGGTCCATCAGAAATTTTACGGTGCTAGGGCTGGGTCTGCGTCAGAAGAAGCCATGCATTGTTTAGTTATGTCAGTGCAGTGCCGTCAGTTGGGGGAGAAACGGCAGCATGCACGGCTCCTCGTTAGTATAGTGGACAGTATCTCCGCCTGTCACGCGGAAGACCGGGGTTCGATTCCCCGACGGGGAGAGCTGGTTCTTTTCGTCTTCCGAATGATCCATCCAAAATGTTTGGTTGGAGTCGCAGGTCACAGAAGGAGTTCTGCTTCGACGTCAGCCCGAGCCAAAGGACATGCGTTGGCCGGGAATCGAACCCGGGTCAACTGCTTGGAAGGCAGCTATGCTCACCACTATACCACCAACGCAGGCGGAAGTCAGTAGCTTTATTGACGCACTGTGTTCCTAATAAATGTTGTTCAGTTGCATTGACACAATACTTTTTGTTTAAAGCGCAATTAAAAAAAAAAAAAAAAAAAAAAAGAGTCCAAACAATGACCCCTGCTACCGGTAGTGTTGCAAGTGTTATGCGACTTCAGCTAATGATGGGTCCATCCGAAATTATTCCATCCAAAAGTTTTGGGTGGAGGCACAGGTCACAGAGGGAGTTCTGCTTCGACGTCAGCCCGAGCCAAAGGATATGCGTTGGCCGGGAATCGAATCCGGGTCAACTGCTTGGAAGGCAGCTATGCTCACCACTATACCACCAACGCAGTCAGCAGTCAGCAACTTGCGCCGTCACTAAGAAGGCTCGAAGTGCACGAGTCGCCGATAGGGCTAGAGGAGCAGATGAGATCTTTGTTTGGACCCGTCACTAAAGAGAGCCTTCAAGAATTTGCATCCCGTCACGTACAAGAAAGCGCTGCCTTCCCATCCGGCTAAATAAACACGAAGTGGTCAAACGCAGAGAGTGCCTATAATAACCAAAAGCCCAATCAAGGCAATCTCTTTCTCATGCCTCTATCTGAAAAGTTGGATAAAATCTTATATGAAAAAAAAAGTCTTTTAAAGAAATCCCTTATTCCGAGGTCACCGTAGCCACCAGATCCAGTCTGTATCCGCTTCAGTCACCCGGATCCAGTCCGTATCCAGAGAAGATGGTGGATCAACACCTAGAAAGGACCTCTATGGCCCAGAAACACAGCGGAGACCGTGACAACTAGATGAGCCGCAGATACAAATCCCTTGTAAAGACCACCTGGACAAGACCACAGGAAACAGATGATTCTTCTGCACAGTCTGACATTCCTGCAGCCTGGAGCTGATCTACTGGTTTCGTCTGACAAGGGGAGAACTGTCTCCCCGACTGAGCCTGGTTTCTCACCGGGTTTTTTCTCCATCCTTTCACCGATCGAGTTTTGGTTTCTTGCCTCTGTCGCTTCTGGCAGGCGGAGCTGGGGACACTTCAAGTACAGCGATATCGTTGACTTGATTGCAAATTATTGCACAGATACTATTTAAACTGAACTTAGCTGAATGATGTCATCAAAGAGTTCAATAACGAAATGCCTTTAACTGTCATTTTGCTTTTTGACGCACTGTGTTCCTAATTAATGTTGTTCAGTTGCATTGACGCAATACTTTTTGTTTAAAGCGCAATTTAAAAAAAAAAAAAAAAAAAAAAAGAGTCCAAACAATGACCCCTGCTACGGGTAGTGTTCCAAGTGTTATGCGACTTCAGCTAATGATGGGTCCATCAGAAATTTTACGGTGCTAGGGCTGGGTCTGCGTCAGAAGAAGCCATGCATTGTTTAGTTATGTCAGTGCAGTGCCGTCAGTTGGGGGAGAAACGGCAGCATGCACGGCTCCTCGTTAGTATAGTGGACAGTATCTCCGCCTGTCACGCGGAAGACCGGGGTTCGATTCCCCGACGGGGAGAGCTGGTTCTTTTCGTCTTCCGAATGATCCATCCAAAATGTTTGGTTGGAGTCGCAGGTCACAGAAGGAGTTCTGCTTCGACGTCAGCCCGAGCCAAAGGACATGCGTTGGCCGGGAATCGAACCCGGGTCAACTGCTTGGAAGGCAGCTATGCTCACCACTATACCACCAACGCAGGCGGAAGTCAGTAGCTTTATTGACGCACTGTGTTCCTAATAAATGTTGTTCAGTTGCATTGACACAATACTTTTTGTTTAAAGCGCAATTAAAAAAAAAATAAAAAAAAAAGAGTCCAAACAATGACCCCTGCTACCGGTAGTGTTGCAAGTGTTATGCGACTTCAGCTAATGATGGGTCCATCCGAAATTATTCCATCCAAAAGTTTTGGGTGGAGGCACAGGTCACAGAGGGAGTTCTGCTTCGACGTCAGCCCGAGCCAAAGGATATGCGTTGGCCGGGAATCGAATCCGGGTCAACTGCTTGGAAGGCAGCTATGCTCACCACTATACCACCAACGCAGTCAGCAGTCAGCAACTTGCGCCGTCACTAAGAAGGCTCGAAGTGCACGAGTCGCCGATAGGGCTAGAGGAGCAGATGAGATCTTTGTTTGGACCCGTCACTAAAGAGAGCCTTCAAGAATTTGCATCCCGTCACGTACAAGAAAGCGCTGCCTTCCCATCCGGCTAAATAAACACGAAGTGGTCAAACGCAGAGAGTGCCTATTCAGACGATGACCAGTGGCAAGCCCTCTCGCAGCATGCTGCCGGACGGTCAAACTGATTCTGCTCTTGACATTTCGATGTAGCTCTGCTGTGAGCAGAGCACCCAAAAATACAGGTCACTCGCAAAAGTTCCCCTCCACGGAAATCTTTAGTAAAAGGCGAAAGATTTATGCGACAATGAAGAGAAACTCGAGCTGTGTCTCCAAACCCTCGGGCCTGTGCGCTGCCTCTGTTAAACTACTACGCTCGCCAAGGGTCATCAAGGGTGACAATGCCTGCCCACATGTGTTTAGTCAGCACCCCCCCCCCCCCACTCCAAAAGGGAGGAGTAAAACTCAAAAAAGTCCTCTCGGTCCACCAATAACCAAAAGCCCAATCAAGGCAATCTCTTTCTCATGCCTCTATCTGAAAAGTTGGATAAAATCTTATATGAAAAAAAAAGTCTTTTAAGGAAATCCCTTATTCCGAGGTCACCGTAGCCACCAGATCCAGTCTGTATCCGCTTCAGTCACCCGGATCCAGTCCGTATCCAGAGAAGATGGTGGATCAACACCTAGAAAGGACCTCTATGGCCCAGAAACACAGCGGAGACCGTGACAACTAGATGAGCCGCAGATACAAATCCCTTGTAAAGACCACCTGGACAAGACCACAGGAAACAGATGATTCTTCTGCACAGTCTGACATTCCTGCAGCCTGGAGCTGATCTACTGGTTTCGTCTGACAAGGGGAGAACTGTCTCCCCGACTGAGCCTGGTTTCTCACCGGGTTTTTTCTCCATCCTTTCACCGATCGAGTTTTGGTTTCTTCCCTCTGTCGCTTCTGGCAGGCGGAGCTGGGGACACTTCATGTACAGCGATATCGTTGACTTGATTGCAAATTATTGCACAGATACTATTTAAACTGAACTTAGCTGAATGATGTCATCAAAGAGTTCAATAACGAAATGCCTTTAACTGTCATTTTGCTTTTTGACGCACTGTGTTCCTAATTAATGTTGTTCAGTTGCATTGACGCAATACTTTTTGTTTAAAGCGCAATTAAAAAAAAAAAAAAAAAAAAAAGAGTCCAAACAATGACCCCTGCTACGGGTAGTGTTCCAAGTGTTATGCGACTTCAGCTAATGATGGGTCCATCAGAAATTTTACGGTGCTAGGGCTGGGTCTGCGTCAGAAGAAGCCATGCATTGTTTAGTTATGTCAGTGCAGTGCCGTCAGTTGGGGGAGAAACGGCAGCATGCACGGCTCCTCGTTAGTATAGTGGACAGTATCTCCGCCTGTCACGCGGAAGACCGGGGTTCGATTCCCCGACGGGGAGAGCTGGTTCTTTTCGTCTTCCGAATGATCCATCCAAAATGTTTGGTTGGAGTCGCAGGTCACAGAAGGAGTTCTGCTTCGACGTCAGCCCGAGCCAAAGGACATGCGTTGGCCGGGAATCGAACCCGGGTCAACTGCTTGGAAGGCAGCTATGCTCACCACTATACCACCAACGCAGGCGGAAGTCAGTAGCTTTATTGACGCACTGTGTTCCTAATAAATGTTGTTCAGTTGCATTGACACAATACTTTTTGTTTAAAGCGCAATTAAAAAAAAAAAAAAAAAAAAAAAGAGTCCAAACAATGACCCCTGCTACCGGTAGTGTTGCAAGTGTTATGCGACTTCAGCTAATGATGGGTCCATCCGAAATTATTCCATCCAAAAGTTTTGGGTGGAGGCACAGGTCACAGAGGGAGTTCTGCTTCGACGTCAGCCCGAGCCAAAGGACATGCGCACTGCTCTCTCCAACTGCTTGGAAGGCAGCTATGCTCACCACTATACCACCAACGCAGTCAGCAGTCAGCAACTTGCGCCGTCACTAAGAAGGCTCGAAGTGCACGAGTCGCCGATAGGGCTAGAGGAGCAGATGAGATCTTTGTTTGGACCCGTCACTAAAGAGAGCCTTCAAGAATTTGCATCCCGTCACGTACAAGAAAGCGCTGCCTTCCCATCCGGCTAAATAAACACGAAGTGGTCAAACGCAGAGAGTGCCTATAATAACCAAAAGCCCAATCAAGGCAATCTCTTTCTCATGCCTCTATCTGAAAAGTTGGATAAAATCTTATATGAAAAAAAAAGTCTTTTAAAGAAATCCCTTATTCCGAGGTCACCGTAGCCACCAGATCCAGTCTGTATCCGCTTCAGTCACCCGGATCCAGTCCGTATCCAGAGAAGATGGTGGATCAACACCTAGAAAGGACCTCTATGGCCCAGAAACACAGCGGAGACCGTGACAACTAGATGAGCCGCAGATACAAATCCCTTGTAAAGACCACCTGGACAAGACCACAGGAAACAGATGATTCTTCTGCACAGTCTGACATTCCTGCAGCCTGGAGCTGATCTACTGGTTTCGTCTGACAAGGGGAGAACTGTCTCCCCGACTGAGCCTGGTTTCTCACCGGGTTTTTTCTCCATCCTTTCACCGATCGAGTTTTGGTTTCTTGCCTCTGTCGCTTCTGGCAGGCGGAGCTGGGGACACTTCATGTACAGCGATATCGTTGACTTGATTGCAAATTATTGCACAGATACTATTTAAACTGAACTTAGCTGAATGATGTCATCAAAGAGTTCAATAACGAAATGCCTTTAACTGTCATTTTGCTTTTTGACGCACTGTGTTCCTAATTAATGTTGTTCAGTTGCATTGACGCAATACTTTTTGTTTAAAGCGCAATTAAAAAAAAAAAAAAAAAAAAAAGAGTCCAAACAATGACCCCTGCTACGGGTAGTGTTCCAAGTGTTATGCGACTTCAGCTAATGATGGGTCCATCAGAAATTTTACGGTGCTAGGGCTGGGTCTGCGTCAGAAGAAGCCATGCATTGTTTAGTTATGTCAGTGCAGTGCCGTCAGTTGGGGGAGAAACGGCAGCATGCACGGCTCCTCGTTAGTATAGTGGACAGTATCTCCGCCTGTCACGCGGAAGACCGGGGTTCGATTCCCCGACGGGGAGAGCTGGTTCTTTTCGTCTTCCGAATGATCCATCCAAAATGTTTGGTTGGAGTCGCAGGTCACAGAAGGAGTTCTGCTTCGACGTCAGCCCGAGCCAAAGGACATGCGTTGGCCGGGAATCGAACCCGGGTCAACTGCTTGGAAGGCAGCTATGCTCACCACTATACCACCAACGCAGGCGGAAGTCAGTAGCTTTATTGACGCACTGTGTTCCTAATAAATGTTGTTCAGTTGCATTGACACAATACTTTTTGTTTAAAGCGCAATTAAAAAAAAAAAAAAAAAAAAAAAGAGTCCAAACAATGACCCCTGCTACCGGTAGTGTTGCAAGTGTTATGCGACTTCAGCTAATGATGGGTCCATCCGAAATTATTCCATCCAAAAGTTTTGGGTGGAGGCACAGGTCACAGAGGGAGTTCTGCTTCGACGTCAGCCCGAGCCAAAGGACATGCGCACTGCTCTCTCCAACTGCTTGGAAGGCAGCTATGCTCACCACTATACCACCAACGCAGTCAGCAGTCAGCAACTTGCGCCGTCACTAAGAAGGCTCGAAGTGCACGAGTCGCCGATAGGGCTAGAGGAGCAGATGAGATCTTTGTTTGGACCCGTCACTAAAGAGAGCCTTCAAGAATTTGCATCCCGTCACGTACAAGAAAGCGCTGCCTTCCCATCCGGCTAAATAAACACGAAGTGGTCAAACGCAGAGAGTGCCTATAATAACCAAAAGCCCAATCAAGGCAATCTCTTTCTCATGCCTCTATCTGAAAAGTTGGATAAAATCTTATATGAAAAAAAAAGTCTTTTAAAGAAATCCCTTATTCCGAGGTCACCGTAGCCACCAGATCCAGTCTGTATCCGCTTCAGTCACCCGGATCCAGTCCGTATCCAGAGAAGATGGTGGATCAACACCTAGAAAGGACCTCTATGGCCCAGAAACACAGCGGAGACCGTGACAACTAGATGAGCCGCAGATACAAATCCCTTGTAAAGACCACCTGGACAAGACCACAGGAAACAGATGATTCTTCTGCACAGTCTGACATTCCTGCAGCCTGGAGCTGATCTACTGGTTTCGTCTGACAAGGGGAGAACTGTCTCCCCGACTGAGCCTGGTTTCTCACCGGGTTTTTTCTCCATCCTTTCACCGATCGAGTTTTGGTTTCTTGCCTCTGTCGCTTCTGGCAGGCGGAGCTGGGGACACTTCATGTACAGCGATATCGTTGACTTGATTGCAAATTATTGCACAGATACTATTTAAACTGAACTTAGCTGAATGATGTCATCAAAGAGTTCAATAACGAAATGCCTTTAACTGTCATTTTGCTTTTTGACGCACTGTGTTCCTAATTAATGTTGTTCAGTTGCATTGACGCAATACTTTCTGTTTAAAGCGCAATTTAAAAAAAAAAAAAAAAAAAAAAGAGTCCAAACAATGACCCCTGCTACGGGTAGTGTTCCAAGTGTTATGCGACTTCAGCAAATGATGGGTCCATCAGAAATTTTACGGTGCTAGGGCTGGGTCTGCGTCAGAAGAAGCCATGCATTGTTTAGTTATGTCAGTGCAGTGCCGTCAGTTGGGGGAGAAACGGCAGCATGCACGGCTCCTCGTTAGTATAGTGGACAGTATCTCCGCCTGTCACGCGGAAGACCGGGGTTCGATTCCCCGACGGGGAGAGCTGGTTCTTTTCGTCTTCCGAATGATCCATCCAAAATGTTTGGTTGGAGTCGCAGGTCACAGAAGGAGTTCTGCTTCGACGTCAGCCCGAGCCAAAGGACATGCGTTGGCCGGGAATCGAACCCGGGTCAACTGCTTGGAAGGCAGCTATGCTCACCACTATACCACCAACGCAGGCGGAAGTCAGTAGCTTTATTGACGCACTGTGTTCCTAATAAATGTTGTTCAGTTGCATTGACACAATACTTTTTGTTTAAAGCGCAATTAAAAAAAAAAAAAAAAAAAAAAAAGAGTCCAAACAATGACCCCTGCTACCGGTAGTGTTGCAAGTGTTATGCGACTTCAGCTAATGATGGGTCCATCCGAAATTATTCCATCCAAAAGTTTTGGGTGGAGGCACAGGTCACAGAGGGAGTTCTGCTTCGAGGTCAGCCCGAGCCAAAGGATATGCGTTGGCCGGGAATCGAATCCGGGTCAACTGCTTGGAAGGCAGCTATGCTCACCACTATACCACCAACGCAGTCAGCAGTCAGCAACTTGCGCCGTCACTAAGAAGGCTCGAAGTGCACGAGTCGCCGATAGGGCTAGAGGAGCAGATGAGATCTTTGTTTGGACCCGTCACTAAAGAGAGCCTTCAAGAATTTGCATCCCGTCACGTACAAGAAAGCGCTGCCTTCCCATCCGGCTAAATAAACACGAAGTGGTCAAACGCAGAGAGTGCCTATAATAACCAAAAGCCCAATCAAGGCAATCTCTTTCTCATGCCTCTATCTGAAAAGTTGGATAAAATCTTATATGAAAAAAAAAGTCTTTTAAAGAAATCCCTTATTCCGAGGTCACCGTAGCCACCAGATCCAGTCTGTATCCGCTTCAGTCACCCGGATCCAGTCCGTATCCAGAGAAGATGGTGGATCAACACCTAGAAAGGACCTCTATGGCCCAGAAACACAGCGGAGACCGTGACAACTAGATGAGCCGCAGATACAAATCCCTTGTAAAGACCACCTGGACAAGACCACAGGAAACAGATGATTCTTCTGCACAGTCTGACATTCCTGCAGCCTGGAGCTGATCTACTGGTTTCGTCTGACAAGGGGAGAACTTTCTCCCCGACTGAGCCTGGTTTCTCACCGGGTTTTTTCTCCATCCTTTCACCGATCGAGTTTTGGTTTCTTGCCTCTGTCGCTTCTGGCAGGCGGAGCTGGGGACACTTCAAGTACAGCGATATCGTTGACTTGATTGCAAATTATTGCACAGATACTATTTAAACTGAACTTAGCTGAATGATGTCATCAAAGAGTTCAATAACGAAATGCCTTTAACTGTCATTTTGCTTTTTGACGCACTGTGTTCCTAATTAATGTTGTTCAGTTGCATTGACGCAATACTTTTTGTTTAAAGCGCAATTTAAAAAAAAAAAAAAAAAAAAGAGTCCAAACAATGACCCCTGCTACGGGTAGTGTTCCAAGTGTTATGTGACTTCAGCTAATGATGGGTCCATCAGAAATTTTACGGTGCTAGGGCTGGGTCTGCGTCAGAAGAAGCCATGCATTGTTTAGTTATGTCAGTGCAGTGCCGTCAGTTGGGGGAGAAACGGCAGCATGCACGGCTCCTCGTTAGTATAGTGGACAGTATCTCCGCCTGTCACGCGGAAGACCGGGGTTCGATTCCCCGACGGGGAGAGCTGGTTCTTTTCGTCTTCCGAATGATCCATCCAAAATGTTTGGTTGGAGTCGCAGGTCACAGAAGGAGTTCTGCTTCGACGTCAGCCCGAGCCAAAGGACATGCGTTGGCCGGGAATCGAACCCGGGTCAACTGCTTGGAAGGCAGCTATGCTCACCACTATACCACCAACGCAGGCGAAAGTCAGTAGCTTTATTGACGCACTGTGTTCCTAATAAATGTTGTTCAGTTGCATTGACACAATACTTTTTGTTTAAAGCGCAATTAAAAAAAAAAAAAAAAAAAAGAGTCCAAACAATGACCCCTGCTACCGGTAGTGTTGCAAGTGTTATGCGACTTCAGCTAATGATGGGTCCATCCGAAATTATTCCATCCAAAAGTTTTGGGTGGAGGCACAGGTCACAGAGGGAGTTCTGCTTCGACGTCAGCCCGAGCCAAAGGATATGCGTTGGCCGGGAATCGAATCCGGGTCAACTGCTTGGAAGGCAGCTATGCTCACCACTATACCACCAACGCAGTCAGCAGTCAGCAACTTGCGCCGTCACTAAGAAGGCTCGAAGTGCACGAGTCGCCGATAGGGCTAGAGGAGCAGATGAGATCTTTGTTTGGACCCGTCACTAAAGAGAGCCTTCAAGAATTTGCATCCCGTCACGTACAAGAAAGCGCTGCCTTCCCATCCGGCTAAATAAACACGAAGTGGTCAAACGCAGAGAGTGCCTATTCAGACGATGACCAGTGGCAAGCCCTCTCGCAGCATGCTGCCGGACGGTCAAACTGATTCTGCTCTTGACATTTCGATGTAGCTCTGCTGTGAGCAGAGCACCCAAAAATACAGGTCACTCGCAAAAGTTCCCCTCCACGGAAATCTTTAGTAAAAGGCGAAAGATTTATGCGACAATGAAGAGAAACTCGAGCTGTGTCTCCAAACCCTCGGGCCTGTGCGCTGCCTCTGTTAAACTACTACGCTCGCCAAGGGTCATCAAGGGTGACAATGCCTGCCCACATGTGTTTAGTCAGCACCCCCCCCCCCCCCCCACTCCAAAAGGGAGGAGTAAAACTCAAAAAAGTCCTCTCGGTCCACCAATAACCAAAAGCCCAATCAAGGCAATCTCTTTCTCATGCCTCTATCTGAAAAGTTGGATAAAATCTTATATGAAAAAAAAAGTCTTTTAAAGAAATCCCTTATTCCGAGGTCACCGTAGCCACCAGATCCAGTCTGTATCCGCTTCAGTCACCCGGATCCAGTCCGTATCCAGAGAAGATGGTGGATCAACACCTAGAAAGGACCTCTATGGCCCAGAAACACAGCGGAGACCGTGACAACTAGATGAGCCGCAGATACAAATCCCTTGTAAAGACCACCTGGACAAGACCACAGGAAACAGATGATTCTTCTGCACAGTCTGACATTCCTGCAGCCTGGAGCTGATCTACTGGTTTCGTCTGACAAGGGGAGAACTGTCTCCCCGACTGAGCCTGGTTTCTCACCGGGTTTTTTCTCCATCCTTTCACCGATCGAGTTTTGGTTTCTTGCCTCTGTCGCTTCTGGCAGGCGGAGCTGGGGACACTTCATGTACAGCGATATCGTTGACTTGATTGCAAATTATTGCACAGATACTATTTAAACTGAACTTAGCTGAATGATGTCATCAAAGAGTTCAATAACGAAATGCCTTTAACTGTCATTTTGCTTTTTGACGCACTGTGTTCCTAATTAATGTTGTTCAGTTGCATTGACGCAATACTTTTTGTTTAAAGCGCAATTTAAAAAAAAAAAAAAAAAAAAAGAGTCCAAACAATGACCCCTGCTACGGGTAGTGTTCCAAGTGTTATGCGACTTCAGCTAATGATGGGTCCATCAGAAATTTTACGGTGCTAGGGCTGGGTCTGCGTCAGAAGAAGCCATGCATTGTTTAGTTATGTCAGTGCAGTGCCGTCAGTTGGGGGAGAAACGGCAGCATGCACGGCTCCTCGTTAGTATAGTGGACAGTATCTCCGCCTGTCACGCGGAAGACCGGGGTTCGATTCCCCGACGGGGAGAGCTGGTTCTTTTCGTCTTCCGAATGATCCATCCAAAATGTTTGGTTGGAGTCGCAGGTCACAGAAGGAGTTCTGCTTCGACGTCAGCCCGAGCCAAAGGACATGCGTTGGCCGGGAATCGAACCCGGGTCAACTGCTTGGAAGGCAGCTATGCTCACCACTATACCACCAACGCAGGCGGAAGTCAGTAGCTTTATTGACGCACTGTGTTCCTAATAAATGTTGTTCAGTTGCATTGACACAATACTTTTTGTTTAAAGCGCAATTAAAAAAAAAAAAAAAAGAGTCCAAACAATGACCCCTGCTACCGGTAGTGTTGCAAGTGTTATGCGACTTCAGCTAATGATGGGTCCATCCGAAATTATTCCATCCAAAAGTTTTGGGTGGAGGCACAGGTCACAGAGGGAGTTCTGCTTCGACGTCAGCCCGAGCCAAAGGACATGCGCACTGCTCTCTCCAACTGCTTGGAAGGCAGCTATGCTCACCACTATACCACCAACGCAGTCAGCAGTCAGCAACTTGCGCCGTCACTAAGAAGGCTCGAAGTGCACGAGTCGCCGATAGGGCTAGAGGAGCAGATGAGATCTTTGTTTGGACCCGTCACTAAAGAGAGCCTTCAAGAATTTGCATCCCGTCACGTACAAGAAAGCGCTGCCTTCCCATCCGGCTAAATAAACACGAAGTGGTCAAACGCAGAGAGTGCCTATAATAACCAAAAGCCCAATCAAGGCAATCTCTTTCTCATGCCTCTATCTGAAAAGTTGGATAAAATCTTATATGAAAAAAAAAGTCTTTTAAAGAAATCCCTTATTCCGAGGTCACCGTAGCCACCAGATCCAGTCTGTATCCGCTTCAGTCACCCGGATCCAGTCCGTATCCAGAGAAGATGGTGGATCAACACCTAGAAAGGACCTCTATGGCCCAGAAACACAGCGGAGACCGTGACAACTAGATGAGCCGCAGATACAAATCCCTTGTAAAGACCACCTGGACAAGACCACAGGAAACAGATGATTCTTCTGCACAGTCTGACATTCCTGCAGCCTGGAGCTGATCTACTGGTTTCGTCTGACAAGGGGAGAACTTTCTCCCCGACTGAGCCTGGTTTCTCACCGGGTTTTTTCTCCATCCTTTCACCGATCGAGTTTTGGTTTCTTGCCTCTGTCGCTTCTGGCAGGCGGAGCTGGGGACACTTCAAGTACAGCGATATCGTTGACTTGATTGCAAATTATTGCACAGATACTATTTAAACTGAACTTAGCTGAATGATGTCATCAAAGAGTTCAATAACGAAATGCCTTTAACTGTCATTTTGCTTTTTGACGCACTGTGTTCCTAATTAATGTTGTTCAGTTGCATTGACGCAATACTTTTTGTTTAAAGCGCAATTTAAAAAAAAAAAGAGTCCAAACAATGACCCCTGCTACGGGTAGTGTTCCAAGTGTTATGTGACTTCAGCTAATGATGGGTCCATCAGAAATTTTACGGTGCTAGGGCTGGGTCTGCGTCAGAAGAAGCCATGCATTGTTTAGTTATGTCAGTGCAGTGCCGTCAGTTGGGGGAGAAACGGCAGCATGCACGGCTCCTCGTTAGTATAGTGGACAGTATCTCCGCCTGTCACGCGGAAGACCGGGGTTCGATTCCCCGACGGGGAGAGCTGGTTCTTTTCGTCTTCCGAATGATCCATCCAAAATGTTTGGTTGGAGTCGCAGGTCACAGAAGGAGTTCTGCTTCGACGTCAGCCCGAGCCAAAGGACATGCGTTGGCCGGGAATCGAACCCGGGTCAACTGCTTGGAAGGCAGCTATGCTCACCACTATACCACCAACGCAGGCGGAAGTCAGTAGCTTTATTGACGCACTGTGTTCCTAATAAATGTTGTTCAGTTGCATTGACACAATACTTTTTGTTTAAAGCGCAATTAAAAAAAAAAAAAAAAAAAAGAGTCCAAACAATGACCCCTGCTACCGGTAGTGTTGCAAGTGTTATGCGACTTCAGCTAATGATGGGTCCATCCGAAATTATTCCATCCAAAAGTTTTGGGTGGAGGCACAGGTCACAGAGGGAGTTCTGCTTCGACGTCAGCCCGAGCCAAAGGATATGCGTTGGCCGGGAATCGAATCCGGGTCAACTGCTTGGAAGGCAGCTATGCTCACCACTATACCACCAACGCAGTCAGCAGTCAGCAACTTGCGCCGTCACTAAGAAGGCTCGAAGTGCACGAGTCGCCGATAGGGCTAGAGGAGCAGATGAGATCTTTGTTTGGACCCGTCACTAAAGAGAGCCTTCAAGAATTTGCATCCCGTCACGTACAAGAAAGCGCTGCCTTCCCATCCGGCTAAATAAACACGAAGTGGTCAAACGCAGAGAGTGCCTATTCAGACGATGACCAGTGGCAAGCCCTCTCGCAGCATGCTGCCGGACGGTCAAACTGATTCTGCTCTTGACATTTCGATGTAGCTCTGCTGTGAGCAGAGCACCCAAAAATACAGGTCACTCGCAAAAGTTCCCCTCCACGGAAATCTTTAGTAAAAGGCGAAAGATTTATGCGACAATGAAGAGAAACTCGAGCTGTGTCTCCAAACCCTCGGGCCTGTGCGCTGCCTCTGTTAAACTACTACGCTCGCCAAGGGTCATCAAGGGTGACAATGCCTGCCCACATGTGTTTAGTCAGCACCCCCCCCCCCCCACTCCAAAAGGGAGGAGTAAAACTCAAAAAAGTCCTCTCGGTCCACCAATAACCAAAAGCCCAATCAAGGCAATCTCTTTCTCATGCCTCTATCTGAAAAGTTGGATAAAATCTTATATGAAAAAAAAAGTCTTTTAAAGAAATCCCTTATTCCGAGGTCACCGTAGCCACCAGATCCAGTCTGTATCCGCTTCAGTCACCCGGATCCAGTCCGTATCCAGAGAAGATGGTGGATCAACACCTAGAAAGGACCTCTATGGCCCAGAAACACAGCGGAGACCGTGACAACTAGATGAGCCGCAGATACAAATCCCTTGTAAAGACCACCTGGACAAGACCACAGGAAACAGATGATTCTTCTGCACAGTCTGACATTCCTGCAGCCTGGAGCTGATCTACTGGTTTCGTCTGACAAGGGGAGAACTGTCTCCCCGACTGAGCCTGGTTTCTCACCGGGTTTTTTCTCCATCCTTTCACCGATCGAGTTTTGGTTTCTTGCCTCTGTCGCTTCTGGCAGGCGGAGCTGGGGACACTTCATGTACAGCGATATCGTTGACTTGATTGCAAATTATTGCACAGATACTATTTAAACTGAACTTAGCTGAATGATGTCATCAAAGAGTTCAATAACGAAATGCCTTTAACTGTCATTTTGCTTTTTGACGCACTGTGTTCCTAATTAATGTTGTTCAGTTGCATTGACGCAATACTTTTTGTTTAAAGCGCAATTTAAAAAAAAAAAAAAAAAAAAAGAGTCCAAACAATGACCCCTGCTACGGGTAGTGTTCCAAGTGTTATGCGACTTCAGCTAATGATGGGTCCATCAGAAATTTTACGGTGCTAGGGCTGGGTCTGCGTCAGAAGAAGCCATGCATTGTTTAGTTATGTCAGTGCAGTGCCGTCAGTTGGGGGAGAAACGGCAGCATGCACGGCTCCTCGTTAGTATAGTGGACAGTATCTCCGCCTGTCACGCGGAAGACCGGGGTTCGATTCCCCGACGGGGAGAGCTGGTTCTTTTCGTCTTCCGAATGATCCATCCAAAATGTTTGGTTGGAGTCGCAGGTCACAGAAGGAGTTCTGCTTCGACGTCAGCCCGAGCCAAAGGACATGCGTTGGCCGGGAATCGAACCCGGGTCAACTGCTTGGAAGGCAGCTATGCTCACCACTATACCACCAACGCAGGCGGAAGTCAGTAGCTTTATTGACGCACTGTGTTCCTAATAAATGTTGTTCAGTTGCATTGACACAATACTTTTTGTTTAAAGCGCAATTAAAAAAAAAAAAAAAAAAAAAAAGAGTCCAAACAATGACCCCTGCTACCGGTAGTGTTGCAAGTGTTATGCGACTTCAGCTAATGATGGGTCCATCCGAAATTATTCCATCCAAAAGTTTTGGGTGGAGGCACAGGTCACAGAGGGAGTTCTGCTTCGACGTCAGCCCGAGCCAAAGGATATGCGTTGGCCGGGAATCGAATCCGGGTCAACTGCTTGGAAGGCAGCTATGCTCACCACTATACCACCAACGCAGTCAGCAGTCAGCAACTTGCGCCGTCACTAAGAAGGCTCGAAGTGCACGAGTCGCCGATAGGGCTAGAGGAGCAGATGAGATCTTTGTTTGGACCCGTCACTAAAGAGAGCCTTCAAGAATTTGCATCCCGTCACGTACAAGAAAGCGCTGCCTTCCCATCCGGCTAAATAAACACGAAGTGGTCAAACGCAGAGAGTGCCTATAATAACCAAAAGCCCAATCAAGGCAATCTCTTTCTCATGCCTCTATCTGAAAAGTTGGATAAAATCTTATATGAAAAAAAAAGTCTTTTAAAGAAATCCCTTATTCCGAGGTCACCGTAGCCACCAGATCCAGTCTGTATCCGCTTCAGTCACCCGGATCCAGTCCGTATCCAGAGAAGATGGTGGATCAACACCTAGAAAGGACCTCTATGGCCCAGAAACACAGCGGAGACCGTGACAACTAGATGAGCCGCAGATACAAATCCCTTGTAAAGACCACCTGGACAAGACCACAGGAAACAGATGATTCTTCTGCACAGTCTGACATTCCTGCAGCCTGGAGCTGATCTACTGGTTTCGTCTGACAAGGGGAGAACTTTCTCCCCGACTGAGCCTGGTTTCTCACCGGGTTTTTTCTCCATCCTTTCACCGATCGAGTTTTGGTTTCTTGCCTCTGTCGCTTCTGGCAGGCGGAGCTGGGGACACTTCAAGTACAGCGATATCGTTGACTTGATTGCAAATTATTGCACAGATACTATTTAAACTGAACTTAGCTGAATGATGTCATCAAAGAGTTCAATAACGAAATGCCTTTAACTGTCATTTTGCTTTTTGACGCACTGTGTTCCTAATTAATGTTGTTCAGTTGCATTGACGCAATACTTTTTGTTTAAAGCGCAATTTAAAAAAAAAAAAAAAAAAAAAAAGAGTCCAAACAATGACCCCTGCTACGGGTAGTGTTCCAAGTGTTATGCGACTTCAGCTAATGATGGGTCCATCAGAAATTTTACGGTGCTAGGGCTGGGACTGCGTCAGAAGAAGCCATGCATTGTTTAGTTATGTCAGTGCAGTGCCGTCAGTTGGGGGAGAAACGGCAGCATGCACGGCTCCTCGTTAGTATAGTGGACAGTATCTCCGCCTGTCACGCGGAAGACCGGGGTTCGATTCCCCGACGGGGAGAGCTGGTTCTTTTCGTCTTCCGAATGATCCATCCAAAATGTTTGGTTGGAGTCGCAGGTCACAGAAGGAGTTCTGCTTCGACGTCAGCCCGAGCCAAAGGACATGCGTTGGCCGGGAATCGAACCCGGGTCAACTGCTTGGAAGGCAGCTATGCTCACCACTATACCACCAACGCAGGCGGAAGTCAGTAGCTTTATTGACGCACTGTGTTCCTAATAAATGTTGTTCAGTTGCATTGACACAATACTTTTTGTTTAAAGCGCAATTAAAAAAAAAAAAAAAAAAAAAAAGAGTCCAAACAATGACCCCTGCTACCGGTAGTGTTGCAAGTGTTATGCGACTTCAGCTAATGATGGGTCCATCCGAAATTATTCCATCCAAAAGTTTTGGGTGGAGGCACAGGTCACAGAGGGAGTTCTGCTTCGACGTCAGCCCGAGCCAAAGGATATGCGTTGGCCGGGAATCGAATCCGGGTCAACTGCTTGGAAGGCAGCTATGCTCACCACTATACCACCAACGCAGTCAGCAGTCAGCAACTTGCGCCGTCACTAAGAAGGCTCGAAGTGCACGAGTCGCCGATAGGGCTAGAGGAGCAGATGAGATCTTTGTTTGGACCCGTCACTAAAGAGAGCCTTCAAGAATTTGCATCCCGTCACGTACAAGAAAGCGCTGCCTTCCCATCCGGCTAAATAAACACGAAGTGGTCAAACGCAGAGAGTGCCTATAATAACCAAAAGCCCAATCAAGGCAATCTCTTTCTCATGCCTCTATCTGAAAAGTTGGATAAAATCTTATATGAAAAAAAAAGTCTTTTAAAGAAATCCCTTATTCCGAGGTCACCGTAGCCACCAGATCCAGTCTGTATCCGCTTCAGTCACCCGGATCCAGTCCGTATCCAGAGAAGATGGTGGATCAACACCTAGAAAGGACCTCTATGGCCCAGAAACACAGCGGAGACCGTGACAACTAGATGAGCCGCAGATACAAATCCCTTGTAAAGACCACCTGGACAAGACCACAGGAAACAGATGATTCTTCTGCACAGTCTGACATTCCTGCAGCCTGGAGCTGATCTACTGGTTTCGTCTGACAAGGGGAGAACTTTCTCCCCGACTGAGCCTGGTTTCTCACCGGGTTTTTTCTCCATCCTTTCACCGATCGAGTTTTGGTTTCTTGCCTCTGTCGCTTCTGGCAGGCGGAGCTGGGGACACTTCAAGTACAGCGATATCGTTGACTTGATGGCAAATTATTGCACAGATACTATTTAAACTGAACTTAGCTGAATGATGTCATCAAAGAGTTCAATAACGAAATGCCTTTAACTGTCATTTTGCTTTTTGACGCACTGTGTTCCTAATTAATGTTGTTCAGTTGCATTGACGCAATACTTTTTGTTTAAAGCGCAATTTAAAAAAAAAAAAAAAAAAAAAAAGAGTCCAAACAATGACCCCTGCTACGGGTAGTGTTCCAAGTGTTATGCGACTTCAGCTAATGATGGGTCCATCAGAAATTTTACGGTGCTAGGGCTGGGACTGCGTCAGAAGAAGCCATGCATTGTTTAGTTATGTCAGTGCAGTGCCGTCAGTTGGGGGAGAAACGGCAGCATGCACGGCTCCTCGTTAGTATAGTGGACAGTATCTCCGCCTGTCACGCGGAAGACCGGGGTTCGATTCCCCGACGGGGAGAGCTGGTTCTTTTCGTCTTCCGAATGATCCATCCAAAATGTTTGGTTGGAGTCGCAGGTCACAGAAGGAGTTCTGCTTCGACGTCAGCCCGAGCCAAAGGACATGCGTTGGCCGGGAATCGAACCCGGGTCAACTGCTTGGAAGGCAGCTATGCTCACCACTATACCACCAACGCAGGCGGAAGTCAGTAGCTTTATTGACGCACTGTGTTCCTAATAAATGTTGTTCAGTTGCATTGACACAATACTTTTTGTTTAAAGCGCAATTAAAAAAAAAAAAAAAAAAAAAGAGTCCAAACAATGACCCCTGCTACCGGTAGTGTTGCAAGTGTTATGCGACTTCAGCTAATGATGGGTCCATCCGAAATTATTCCATCCAAAAGTTTTGGGTGGAGGCACAGGTCACAGAGGGAGTTCTGCTTCGACGTCAGCCCGAGCCAAAGGATATGCGTTGGCCGGGAATCGAATCCGGGTCAACTGCTTGGAAGGCAGCTATGCTCACCACTATACCACCAACGCAGTCAGCAGTCAGCAACTTGCGCCGTCACTAAGAAGGCTCGAAGTGCACGAGTCGCCGATAGGGCTAGAGGAGCAGATGAGATCTTTGTTTGGACCCGTCACTAAAGAGAGCCTTCAAGAATTTGCATCCCGTCACGTACAAGAAAGCGCTGCCTTCCCATCCGGCTAAATAAACACGAAGTGGTCAAACGCAGAGAGTGCCTATTCAGACGATGACCAGTGGCAAGCCCTCTCGCAGCATGCTGCCGGACGGTCAAACTGATTCTGCTCTTGACATTTCGATGTAGCTCTGCTGTGAGCAGAGCACCCAAAAATACAGGTCACTCGCAAAAGTTCCCCTCCACGGAAATCTTTAGTAAAAGGCGAAAGATTTATGCGACAATGAAGAGAAACTCGAGCTGTGTCTCCAAACCCTCGGGCCTGTGCGCTGCCTCTGTTAAACTACTACGCTCGCCAAGGGTCATCAAGGGTGACAATGCCTGCCCACATGTGTTTAGTCAGCACCCCCCCCCCCCCCCCCACTCCAAAAGGGAGGAGTAAAACTCAAAAAAGTCCTCTCGGTCCACCAATAACCAAAAGCCCAATCAAGGCAATCTCTTTCTCATGCCTCTATCTGAAAAGTTGGATAAAATCTTATATGAAAAAAAAAGTCTTTTAAAGAAATCCCTTATTCCGAGGTCACCGTAGCCACCAGATCCAGTCTGTATCCGCTTCAGTCACCCGGATCCAGTCCGTATCCAGAGAAGATGGTGGATCAACACCTAGAAAGGACCTCTATGGCCCAGAAACACAGCGGAGACCGTGACAACTAGATGAGCCGCAGATACAAATCCCTTGTAAAGACCACCTGGACAAGACCACAGGAAACAGATGATTCTTCTGCACAGTCTGACATTCCTGCAGCCTGGAGCTGATCTACTGGTTTCGTCTGACAAGGGGAGAACTGTCTCCCCGACTGAGCCTGGTTTCTCACCGGGTTTTTTCTCCATCCTTTCACCGATCGAGTTTTGGTTTCTTCCCTCTGTCGCTTCTGGCAGGCGGAGCTGGGGACACTTCATGTACAGCGATATCGTTGACTTGATTGCAAATTATTGCACAGATACTATTTAAACTGAACTTAGCTGAATGATGTCATCAAAGAGTTCAATAACGAAATGCCTTTAACTGTCATTTTGCTTTTTGACGCACTGTGTTCCTAATTAATGTTGTTCAGTTGCATTGACGCAATACTTTTTGTTTAAAGCGCAATTAAAAAAAAAAAAGAGTCCAAACAATGACCCCTGCTACGGGTAGTGTTCCAAGTGTTATGCGACTTCAGCTAATGATGGGTCCATCAGAAATTTTACGGTGCTAGGGCTGGGTCTGCGTCAGAAGAAGCCATGCATTGTTTAGTTATGTCAGTGCAGTGCCGTCAGTTGGGGGAGAAACGGCAGCATGCACGGCTCCTCGTTAGTATAGTGGACAGTATCTCCGCCTGTCACGCGGAAGACCGGGGTTCGATTCCCCGACGGGGAGAGCTGGTTCTTTTCGTCTTCCGAATGATCCATCCAAAATGTTTGGTTGGAGTCGCAGGTCACAGAAGGAGTTCTGCTTCGACGTCAGCCCGAGCCAAAGGACATGCGTTGGCCGGGAATCGAACCCGGGTCAACTGCTTGGAAGGCAGCTATGCTCACCACTATACCACCAACGCAGGCGGAAGTCAGTAGCTTTATTGACGCACTGTGTTCCTAATAAATGTTGTTCAGTTGCATTGACACAATACTTTTTGTTTAAAGCGCAATTAAAAAAAAAAAAAAAAAAAAAAGAGTCCAAACAATGACCCCTGCTACGGGTAGTGTTGCAAGTGTTATGCGACTTCAGCTAATGATGGGTCCATCCGAAATTATTCCATCCAAAATTTTGGGTGGAGGCACAGGTCACAGAGGGAGTTCTGCTTCGACGTCAGCCCGAGCCAAAGGACATGCGCACTGCTCTCTCCAACTGCTTGGAAGGCAGCTATGCTCACCACTATACCACCAACGCAGTCAGCAGTCAGCAACTTGCGCCGTCACTAAGAAGGCTCGAAGTGCACGAGTCGCCGATAGGGCTAGAGGAGCAGATGAGATCTTTGTTTGGACCCGTCACTAAAGAGAGCCTTCAAGAATTTGCATCCCGTCACGTACAAGAAAGCGCTGCCTTCCCATCCGGCTAAATAAACACGAAGTGGTCAAACGCAGAGAGTGCCTATAATAACCAAAAGCCCAATCAAGGCAATCTCTTTCTCATGCCTCTATCTGAAAAGTTGGATAAAATCTTATATGAAAAAAAAAGTCTTTTAAAGAAATCCCTTATTCCGAGGTCACCGTAGCCACCAGATCCAGTCTGTATCCGCTTCAGTCACCCGGATCCAGTCCGTATCCAGAGAAGATGGTGGATCAACACCTAGAAAGGACCTCTATGGCCCAGAAACACAGCGGAGACCGTGACAACTAGATGAGCCGCAGATACAAATCCCTTGTAAAGACCACCTGGACAAGACCACAGGAAACAGATGATTCTTCTGCACAGTCTGACATTCCTGCAGCCTGGAGCTGATCTACTGGTTTCGTCTGACAAGGGGAGAACTGTCTCCCCGACTGAGCCTGGTTTCTCACCGGGTTTTTTCTCCATCCTTTCACCGATCGAGTTTTGGTTTCTTGCCTCTGTCGCTTCTGGCAGGCGGAGCTGGGGACACTTCATGTACAGCGATATCGTTGACTTGATTGCAAATTATTGCACAGATACTATTTAAACTGAACTTAGCTGAATGATGTCATCAAAGAGTTCAATAACGAAATGCCTTTAACTGTCATTTTGCTTTTTGACGCACTGTGTTCCTAATTAATGTTGTTCAGTTGCATTGACGCAATACTTTCTGTTTAAAGCGCAATTTAAAAAAAAAAAAAAAAAAAAAAGAGTCCAAACAATGACCCCTGCTACGGGTAGTGTTCCAAGTGTTATGCGACTTCAGCAAATGATGGGTCCATCAGAAATTTTACGGTGCTAGGGCTGGGTCTGCGTCAGAAGAAGCCATGCATTGTTTAGTTATGTCAGTGCAGTGCCGTCAGTTGGGGGAGAAACGGCAGCATGCACGGCTCCTCGTTAGTATAGTGGACAGTATCTCCGCCTGTCACGCGGAAGACCGGGGTTCGATTCCCCGACGGGGAGAGCTGGTTCTTTTCGTCTTCCGAATGATCCATCCAAAATGTTTGGTTGGAGTCGCAGGTCACAGAAGGAGTTCTGCTTCGACGTCAGCCCGAGCCAAAGGACATGCGTTGGCCGGGAATCGAACCCGGGTCAACTGCTTGGAAGGCAGCTATGCTCACCACTATACCACCAACGCAGGCGGAAGTCAGTAGCTTTATTGACGCACTGTGTTCCTAATAAATGTTGTTCAGTTGCATTGACACAATACTTTTTGTTTAAAGCGCAATTAAAAAAAAAAAAAAAAAAAAAAAAGAGTCCAAACAATGACCCCTGCTACCGGTAGTGTTGCAAGTGTTATGCGACTTCAGCTAATGATGGGTCCATCCGAAATTATTCCATCCAAAAGTTTTGGGTGGAGGCACAGGTCACAGAGGGAGTTCTGCTTCGACGTCAGCCCGAGCCAAAGGATATGCGTTGGCCGGGAATCGAATCCGGGTCAACTGCTTGGAAGGCAGCTATGCTCACCACTATACCACCAACGCAGTCAGCAGTCAGCAACTTGCGCCGTCACTAAGAAGGCTCGAAGTGCACGAGTCGCCGATAGGGCTAGAGGAGCAGATGAGATCTTTGTTTGGACCCGTCACTAAAGAGAGCCTTCAAGAATTTGCATCCCGTCACGTACAAGAAAGCGCTGCCTTCCCATCCGGCTAAATAAACACGAAGTGGTCAAACGCAGAGAGTGCCTATAATAACCAAAAGCCCAATCAAGGCAATCTCTTTCTCATGCCTCTATCTGAAAAGTTGGATAAAATCTTATATGAAAAAAAAAGTCTTTTAAAGAAATCCCTTATTCCGAGGTCACCGTAGCCACCAGATCCAGTCTGTATCCGCTTCAGTCACCCGGATCCAGTCCGTATCCAGAGAAGATGGTGGATCAACACCTAGAAAGGACCTCTATGGCCCAGAAACACAGCGGAGACCGTGACAACTAGATGAGCCGCAGATACAAATCCCTTGTAAAGACCACCTGGACAAGACCACAGGAAACAGATGATTCTTCTGCACAGTCTGACATTCCTGCAGCCTGGAGCTGATCTACTGGTTTCGTCTGACAAGGGGAGAACTGTCTCCCCGACTGAGCCTGGTTTCTCACCGGGTTTTTTCTCCATCCTTTCACCGATCGAGTTTTGGTTTCTTCCCTCTGTCGCTTCTGGCAGGCGGAGCTGGGGACACTTCATGTACAGCGATATCGTTGACTTGATTGCAAATTATTGCACAGATACTATTTAAACTGAACTTAGCTGAATGATGTCATCAAAGAGTTCAATAACGAAATGCCTTTAACTGTCATTTTGCTTTTTGACGCACTGTGTTCCTAATTAATGTTGTTCAGTTGCATTGACGCAATACTTTTTGTTTAAAGCGCAATTTAAAAAAAAAAAGAGTCCAAACAATGACCCCTGCTACGGGTAGTGTTCCAAGTGTTATGCGACTTCAGCTAATGATGGGTCCATCAGAAATTTTACGGTGCTAGGGCTGGGTCTGCGTCAGAAGAAGCCATGCATTGTTTAGTTATGTCAGTGCAGTGCCGTCAGTTGGGGGAGAAACGGCAGCATGCACGGCTCCTCGTTAGTATAGTGGACAGTATCTCCGCCTGTCACGCGGAAGACCGGGGTTCGATTCCCCGACGGGGAGAGCTGGTTCTTTTCGTCTTCCGAATGATCCATCCAAAATGTTTGGTTGGAGTCGCAGGTCACAGAAGGAGTTCTGCTTCGACGTCAGCCCGAGCCAAAGGACATGCGTTGGCCGGGAATCGAACCCGGGTCAACTGCTTGGAAGGCAGCTATGCTCACCACTATACCACCAACGCAGGCGGAAGTCAGTAGCTTTATTGACGCACTGTGTTCCTAATAAATGTTGTTCAGTTGCATTGACACAATACTTTTTGTTTAAAGCGCAATTAAAAAAAAAAAAAAAAAAAAAAGAGTCCAAACAATGACCCCTGCTACGGGTAGTGTTGCAAGTGTTATGCGACTTCAGCTAATGATGGGTCCATCCGAAATTATTCCATCCAAAATTTTGGGTGGAGGCACAGGTCACAGAGGGAGTTCTGCTTCGACGTCAGCCCGAGCCAAAGGACATGCGCACTGCTCTCTCCAACTGCTTGGAAGGCAGCTATGCTCACCACTATACCACCAACGCAGTCAGCAGTCAGCAACTTGCGCCGTCACTAAGAAGGCTCGAAGTGCACGAGTCGCCGATAGGGCTAGAGGAGCAGATGAGATCTTTGTTTGGACCCGTCACTAAAGAGAGCCTTCAAGAATTTGCATCCCGTCACGTACAAGAAAGCGCTGCCTTCCCATCCGGCTAAATAAACACGAAGTGGTCAAACGCAGAGAGTGCCTATAATAACCAAAAGCCCAATCAAGGCAATCTCTTTCTCATGCCTCTATCTGAAAAGTTGGATAAAATCTTATATGAAAAAAAAAGTCTTTTAAAGAAATCCCTTATTCCGAGGTCACCGTAGCCACCAGATCCAGTCTGTATCCGCTTCAGTCACCCGGATCCAGTCCGTATCCAGAGAAGATGGTGGATCAACACCTAGAAAGGACCTCTATGGCCCAGAAACACAGCGGAGACCGTGACAACTAGATGAGCCGCAGATACAAATCCCTTGTAAAGACCACCTGGACAAGACCACAGGAAACAGATGATTCTTCTGCACAGTCTGACATTCCTGCAGCCTGGAGCTGATCTACTGGTTTCGTCTGACAAGGGGAGAACTGTCTCCCCGACTGAGCCTGGTTTCTCACCGGGTTTTTTCTCCATCCTTTCACCGATCGAGTTTTGGTTTCTTGCCTCTGTCGCTTCTGGCAGGCGGAGCTGGGGACACTTCATGTACAGCGATATCGTTGACTTGATTGCAAATTATTGCACAGATACTATTTAAACTGAACTTAGCTGAATGATGTCATCAAAGAGTTCAATAACGAAATGCCTTTAACTGTCATTTTGCTTTTTGACGCACTGTGTTCCTAATTAATGTTGTTCAGTTGCATTGACGCAATACTTTCTGTTTAAAGCGCAATTTAAAAAAAAAAAAAAAAAAAAAAGAGTCCAAACAATGACCCCTGCTACGGGTAGTGTTCCAAGTGTTATGCGACTTCAGCAAATGATGGGTCCATCAGAAATTTTACGGTGCTAGGGCTGGGTCTGCGTCAGAAGAAGCCATGCATTGTTTAGTTATGTCAGTGCAGTGCCGTCAGTTGGGGGAGAAACGGCAGCATGCACGGCTCCTCGTTAGTATAGTGGACAGTATCTCCGCCTGTCACGCGGAAGACCGGGGTTCGATTCCCCGACGGGGAGAGCTGGTTCTTTTCGTCTTCCGAATGATCCATCCAAAATGTTTGGTTGGAGTCGCAGGTCACAGAAGGAGTTCTGCTTCGACGTCAGCCCGAGCCAAAGGACATGCGTTGGCCGGGAATCGAACCCGGGTCAACTGCTTGGAAGGCAGCTATGCTCACCACTATACCACCAACGCAGGCGGAAGTCAGTAGCTTTATTGACGCACTGTGTTCCTAATAAATGTTGTTCAGTTGCATTGACACAATACTTTTTGTTTAAAGCGCAATTAAAAAAAAAAAAAAAAAAAAAAAGAGTCCAAACAATGACCCCTGCTACCGGTAGTGTTGCAAGTGTTATGCGACTTCAGCTAATGATGGGTCCATCCGAAATTATTCCATCCAAAAGTTTTGGGTGGAGGCACAGGTCACAGAGGGAGTTCTGCTTCGACGTCAGCCCGAGCCAAAGGATATGCGTTGGCCGGGAATCGAATCCGGGTCAACTGCTTGGAAGGCAGCTATGCTCACCACTATACCACCAACGCAGTCAGCAGTCAGCAACTTGCGCCGTCACTAAGAAGGCTCGAAGTGCACGAGTCGCCGATAGGGCTAGAGGAGCAGATGAGATCTTTGTTTGGACCCGTCACTAAAGAGAGCCTTCAAGAATTTGCATCCCGTCACGTACAAGAAAGCGCTGCCTTCCCATCCGGCTAAATAAACACGAAGTGGTCAAACGCAGAGAGTGCCTATAATAACCAAAAGCCCAATCAAGGCAATCTCTTTCTCATGCCTCTATCTGAAAAGTTGGATAAAATCTTATATGAAAAAAAAAGTCTTTTAAAGAAATCCCTTATTCCGAGGTCACCGTAGCCACCAGATCCAGTCTGTATCCGCTTCAGTCACCCGGATCCAGTCCGTATCCAGAGAAGATGGTGGATCAACACCTAGAAAGGACCTCTATGGCCCAGAAACACAGCGGAGACCGTGACAACTAGATGAGCCGCAGATACAAATCCCTTGTAAAGACCACCTGGACAAGACCACAGGAAACAGATGATTCTTCTGCACAGTCTGACATTCCTGCAGCCTGGAGCTGATCTACTGGTTTCGTCTGACAAGGGGAGAACTGTCTCCCCGACTGAGCCTGGTTTCTCACCGGGTTTTTTCTCCATCCTTTCACCGATCGAGTTTTGGTTTCTTCCCTCTGTCGCTTCTGGCAGGCGGAGCTGGGGACACTTCATGTACAGCGATATCGTTGACTTGATTGCAAATTATTGCACAGATACTATTTAAACTGAACTTAGCTGAATGATGTCATCAAAGAGTTCAATAACGAAATGCCTTTAACTGTCATTTTGCTTTTTGACGCACTGTGTTCCTAATTAATGTTGTTCAGTTGCATTGACGCAATACTTTTTGTTTAAAGCGCAATTTAAAAAAAAAAAGAGTCCAAACAATGACCCCTGCTACGGGTAGTGTTCCAAGTGTTATGCGACTTCAGCTAATGATGGGTCCATCAGAAATTTTACGGTGCTAGGGCTGGGTCTGCGTCAGAAGAAGCCATGCATTGTTTAGTTATGTCAGTGCAGTGCCGTCAGTTGGGGGAGAAACGGCAGCATGCACGGCTCCTCGTTAGTATAGTGGACAGTATCTCCGCCTGTCACGCGGAAGACCGGGGTTCGATTCCCCGACGGGGAGAGCTGGTTCTTTTCGTCTTCCGAATGATCCATCCAAAATGTTTGGTTGGAGTCGCAGGTCACAGAAGGAGTTCTGCTTCGACGTCAGCCCGAGCCAAAGGACATGCGTTGGCCGGGAATCGAACCCGGGTCAACTGCTTGGAAGGCAGCTATGCTCACCACTATACCACCAACGCAGGCGGAAGTCAGTAGCTTTATTGACGCACTGTGTTCCTAATAAATGTTGTTCAGTTGCATTGACACAATACTTTTTGTTTAAAGCGCAATTAAAAAAAAAAAAAAAAAAAAAGAGTCCAAACAATGACCCCTGCTACGGGTAGTGTTGCAAGTGTTATGCGACTTCAGCTAATGATGGGTCCATCCGAAATTATTCCATCCAAAATTTTGGGTGGAGGCACAGGTCACAGAGGGAGTTCTGCTTCGACGTCAGCCCGAGCCAAAGGACATGCGCACTGCTCTCTCCAACTGCTTGGAAGGCAGCTATGCTCACCACTATACCACCAACGCAGTCAGCAGTCAGCAACTTGCGCCGTCACTAAGAAGGCTCGAAGTGCACGAGTCGCCGATAGGGCTAGAGGAGCAGATGAGATCTTTGTTTGGACCCGTCACTAAAGAGAGCCTTCAAGAATTTGCATCCCGTCACGTACAAGAAAGCGCTGCCTTCCCATCCGGCTAAATAAACACGAAGTGGTCAAACGCAGAGAGTGCCTATAATAACCAAAAGCCCAATCAAGGCAATCTCTTTCTCATGCCTCTATCTGAAAAGTTGGATAAAATCTTATATGAAAAAAAAAGTCTTTTAAAGAAATCCCTTATTCCGAGGTCACCGTAGCCACCAGATCCAGTCTGTATCCGCTTCAGTCACCCGGATCCAGTCCGTATCCAGAGAAGATGGTGGATCAACACCTAGAAAGGACCTCTATGGCCCAGAAACACAGCGGAGACCGTGACAACTAGATGAGCCGCAGATACAAATCCCTTGTAAAGACCACCTGGACAAGACCACAGGAAACAGATGATTCTTCTGCACAGTCTGACATTCCTGCAGCCTGGAGCTGATCTACTGGTTTCGTCTGACAAGGGGAGAACTGTCTCCCCGACTGAGCCTGGTTTCTCACCGGGTTTTTTCTCCATCCTTTCACCGATCGAGTTTTGGTTTCTTGCCTCTGTCGCTTCTGGCAGGCGGAGCTGGGGACACTTCATGTACAGCGATATCGTTGACTTGATTGCAAATTATTGCACAGATACTATTTAAACTGAACTTAGCTGAATGATGTCATCAAAGAGTTCAATAACGAAATGCCTTTAACTGTCATTTTGCTTTTTGACGCACTGTGTTCCTAATTAATGTTGTTCAGTTGCATTGACGCAATACTTTTTGTTTAAAGCGCAATTTAAAAAAAAAAAAAAAAAAAAAGAGTCCAAACAATGACCCCTGCTACGGGTAGTGTTCCAATTGTTATGCGACTTCAGCAAATGATGGGTCCATCAGAAATTTTACGGTGCTAGGGCTGGGTCTGCGTCAGAAGAAGCCATGCATTGTTTAGTTATGTCAGTGCAGTGCCGTCAGTTGGGGGAGAAACGGCAGCATGCACGGCTCCTCGTTAGTATAGTGGACAGTATCTCCGCCTGTCACGCGGAAGACCGGGGTTCGATTCCCCGACGGGGAGAGCTGGTTCTTTTCGTCTTCCGAATGATCCATCCAAAATGTTTGGTTGGAGTCGCAGGTCACAGAAGGAGTTCTGCTTCGACGTCAGCCCGAGCCAAAGGACATGCGTTGGCCGGGAATCGAACCCGGGTCAACTGCTTGGAAGGCAGCTATGCTCACCACTATACCACCAACGCAGGCGGAAGTCAGTAGCTTTATTGACGCACTGTGTTCCTAATAAATGTTGTTCAGTTGCATTGACACAATACTTTTTGTTTAAAGCGCAATTAAAAAAAAAAAAAAAAAAAAAAAGAGTCCAAACAATGACCCCTGCTACCGGTAGTGTTGCAAGTGTTATGCGACTTCAGCTAATGATGGGTCCATCCGAAATTATTCCATCCAAAAGTTTTGGGTGGAGGCACAGGTCACAGAGGGAGTTCTGCTTCGACGTCAGCCCGAGCCAAAGGATATGCGTTGGCCGGGAATCGAATCCGGGTCAACTGCTTGGAAGGCAGCTATGCTCACCACTATACCACCAACGCAGTCAGCAGTCAGCAACTTGCGCCGTCACTAAGAAGGCTCGAAGTGCACGAGTCGCCGATAGGGCTAGAGGAGCAGATGAGATCTTTGTTTGGACCCGTCACTAAAGAGAGCCTTCAAGAATTTGCATCCCGTCACGTACAAGAAAGCGCTGCCTTCCCATCCGGCTAAATAAACACGAAGTGGTCAAACGCAGAGAGTGCCTATAATAACCAAAAGCCCAATCAAGGCAATCTCTTTCTCATGCCTCTATCTGAAAAGTTGGATAAAATCTTATATGAAAAAAAAAGTCTTTTAAAGAAATCCCTTATTCCGAGGTCACCGTAGCCACCAGATCCAGTCTGTATCCGCTTCAGTCACCCGGATCCAGTCCGTATCCAGAGAAGATGGTGGATCAACACCTAGAAAGGACCTCTATGGCCCAGAAACACAGCGGAGACCGTGACAACTAGATGAGCCGCAGATACAAATCCCTTGTAAAGACCACCTGGACAAGACCACAGGAAACAGATGATTCTTCTGCACAGTCTGACATTCCTGCAGCCTGGAGCTGATCTACTGGTTTCGTCTGACAAGGGGAGAACTTTCTCCCCGACTGAGCCTGGTTTCTCACCGGGTTTTTTCTCCATCCTTTCACCGATCGAGTTTTGGTTTCTTGCCTCTGTCGCTTCTGGCAGGCGGAGCTGGGGACACTTCAAGTACAGCGATATCGTTGACTTGATTGCAAATTATTGCACAGATACTATTTAAACTGAACTTAGCTGAATGATGTCATCAAAGAGTTCAATAACGAAATGCCTTTAACTGTCATTTTGCTTTTTGACGCACTGTGTTCCTAATTAATGTTGTTCAGTTGCATTGACGCAATACTTTTTGTTTAAAGCGCAATTTAAAAAAAAAAAAAAAAAAAAAAAGAGTCCAAACAATGACCCCTGCTACGGGTAGTGTTCCAAGTGTTATGCGACTTCAGCTAATGATGGGTCCATCAGAAATTTTACGGTGCTAGGGCTGGGACTGCGTCAGAAGAAGCCATGCATTGTTTAGTTATGTCAGTGCAGTGCCGTCAGTTGGGGGAGAAACGGCAGCATGCACGGCTCCTCGTTAGTATAGTGGACAGTATCTCCGCCTGTCACGCGGAAGACCGGGGTTCGATTCCCCGACGGGGAGAGCTGGTTCTTTTCGTCTTCCGAATGATCCATCCAAAATGTTTGGTTGGAGTCGCAGGTCACAGAAGGAGTTCTGCTTCGACGTCAGCCCGAGCCAAAGGACATGCGTTGGCCGGGAATCGAACCCGGGTCAACTGCTTGGAAGGCAGCTATGCTCACCACTATACCACCAACGCAGGCGGAAGTCAGTAGCTTTATTGACGCACTGTGTTCCTAATAAATGTTGTTCAGTTGCATTGACACAATACTTTTTGTTTAAAGCGCAATTAAAAAAAAAAAAAAAAAAAAAAAGAGTCCAAACAATGACCCCTGCTACCGGTAGTGTTGCAAGTGTTATGCGACTTCAGCTAATGATGGGTCCATCCGAAATTATTCCATCCAAAAGTTTTGGGTGGAGGCACAGGTCACAGAGGGAGTTCTGCTTCGACGTCAGCCCGAGCCAAAGGATATGCGTTGGCCGGGAATCGAATCCGGGTCAACTGCTTGGAAGGCAGCTATGCTCACCACTATACCACCAACGCAGTCAGCAGTCAGCAACTTGCGCCGTCACTAAGAAGGCTCGAAGTGCACGAGTCGCCGATAGGGCTAGAGGAGCAGATGAGATCTTTGTTTGGACCCGTCACTAAAGAGAGCCTTCAAGAATTTGCATCCCGTCACGTACAAGAAAGCGCTGCCTTCCCATCCGGCTAAATAAACACGAAGTGGTCAAACGCAGAGAGTGCCTATAATAACCAAAAGCCCAATCAAGGCAATCTCTTTCTCATGCCTCTATCTGAAAAGTTGGATAAAATCTTATATGAAAAAAAAAGTCTTTTAAAGAAATCCCTTATTCCGAGGTCACCGTAGCCACCAGATCCAGTCTGTATCCGCTTCAGTCACCCGGATCCAGTCCGTATCCAGAGAAGATGGTGGATCAACACCTAGAAAGGACCTCTATGGCCCAGAAACACAGCGGAGACCGTGACAACTAGATGAGCCGCAGATACAAATCCCTTGTAAAGACCACCTGGACAAGACCACAGGAAACAGATGATTCTTCTGCACAGTCTAACATTCCTGCAGCCTGGAGCTGATCTACTGGTTTCGTCTGACAAGGGGAGAACTTTCTCCCCGACTGAGCCTGGTTTCTCACCGGGTTTTTTCTCCATCCTTTCACCGATCGAGTTTTGGTTTCTTGCCTCTGTCGCTTCTGGCAGGCGGAGCTGGGGACACTTCAAGTACAGCGATATCGTTGACTTGATTGCAAATTATTGCACAGATACTATTTAAACTGAACTTAGCTGAATGATGTCATCAAAGAGTTCAATAACGAAATGCCTTTAACTGTCATTTTGCTTTTTGACGCACTGTGTTCCTAATTAATGTTGTTCAGTTGCATTGACGCAATACTTTTTGTTTAAAGCGCAATTTAAAAAAAAAAAAAAAAAAAAAAAGAGTCCAAACAATGACCCCTGCTACGGGTAGTGTTCCAAGTGTTATGCGACTTCAGCTAATGATGGGTCCATCAGAAATTTTACGGTGCTAGGGCTGGGACTGCGTCAGAAGAAGCCATGCATTGTTTAGTTATGTCAGTGCAGTGCCGTCAGTTGGGGGAGAAACGGCAGCATGCACGGCTCCTCGTTAGTATAGTGGACAGTATCTCCGCCTGTCACGCGGAAGACCGGGGTTCGATTCCCCGACGGGGAGAGCTGGTTCTTTTCGTCTTCCGAATGATCCATCCAAAATGTTTGGTTGGAGTCGCAGGTCACAGAAGGAGTTCTGCTTCGACGTCAGCCCGAGCCAAAGGACATGCGTTGGCCGGGAATCGAACCCGGGTCAACTGCTTGGAAGGCAGCTATGCTCACCACTATACCACCAACGCAGGCGGAAGTCAGTAGCTTTATTGACGCACTGTGTTCCTAATAAATGTTGTTCAGTTGCATTGACACAATACTTTTTGTTTAAAGCGCAATTAAAAAAAAAAAAAAAAAAAAAAAGAGTCCAAACAATGACCCCTGCTACCGGTAGTGTTGCAAGTGTTATGCGACTTCAGCTAATGATGGGTCCATCCGAAATTATTCCATCCAAAAGTTTTGGGTGGAGGCACAGGTCACAGAGGGAGTTCTGCTTCGACGTCAGCCCGAGCCAAAGGATATGCGTTGGCCGGGAATCGAATCCGGGTCAACTGCTTGGAAGGCAGCTATGCTCACCACTATACCACCAACGCAGTCAGCAGTCAGCAACTTGCGCCGTCACTAAGAAGGCTCGAAGTGCACGAGTCGCCGATAGGGCTAGAGGAGCAGATGAGATCTTTGTTTGGACCCGTCACTAAAGAGAGCCTTCAAGAATTTGCATCCCGTCACGTACAAGAAAGCGCTGCCTTCCCATCCGGCTAAATAAACACGAAGTGGTCAAACGCAGAGAGTGCCTATAATAACCAAAAGCCCAATCAAGGCAATCTCTTTCTCATGCCTCTATCTGAAAAGTTGGATAAAATCTTATATGAAAAAAAAAGTCTTTTAAAGAAATCCCTTATTCCGAGGTCACCGTAGCCACCAGATCCAGTCTGTATCCGCTTCAGTCACCCGGATCCAGTCCGTATCCAGAGAAGATGGTGGATCAACACCTAGAAAGGACCTCTATGGCCCAGAAACACAGCGGAGACCGTGACAACTAGATGAGCCGCAGATACAAATCCCTTGTAAAGACCACCTGGACAAGACCACAGGAAACAGATGATTCTTCTGCACAGTCTGACATTCCTGCAGCCTGGAGCTGATCTACTGGTTTCGTCTGACAAGGGGAGAACTTTCTCCCCGACTGAGCCTGGTTTCTCACCGGGTTTTTTCTCCATCCTTTCACCGATCGAGTTTTGGTTTCTTGCCTCTGTCGCTTCTGGCAGGCGGAGCTGGGGACACTTCAAGTACAGCGATATCGTTGACTTGATTGCAAATTATTGCACAGATACTATTTAAACTGAACTTAGCTGAATGATGTCATCAAAGAGTTCAATAACGAAATGCCTTTAACTGTCATTTTGCTTTTTGACGCACTGTGTTCCTAATTAATGTTGTTCAGTTGCATTGACGCAATACTTTTTGTTTAAAGCGCAATTTAAAAAAAAAAAAAAAAAAAAAAAGAGTCCAAACAATGACCCCTGCTACGGGTAGTGTTCCAAGTGTTATGCGACTTCAGCTAATGATGGGTCCATCAGAAATTTTACGGTGCTAGGGCTGGGACTGCGTCAGAAGAAGCCATGCATTGTTTAGTTATGTCAGTGCAGTGCCGTCAGTTGGGGGAGAAACGGCAGCATGCACGGCTCCTCGTTAGTATAGTGGACAGTATCTCCGCCTGTCACGCGGAAGACCGGGGTTCGATTCCCCGACGGGGAGAGCTGGTTCTTTTCGTCTTCCGAATGATCCATCCAAAATGTTTGGTTGGAGTCGCAGGTCACAGAAGGAGTTCTGCTTCGACGTCAGCCCGAGCCAAAGGACATGCGTTGGCCGGGAATCGAACCCGGGTCAACTGCTTGGAAGGCAGCTATGCTCACCACTATACCACCAACGCAGGCGGAAGTCAGTAGCTTTATTGACGCACTGTGTTCCTAATAAATGTTGTTCAGTTGCATTGACACAATACTTTTTGTTTAAAGCGCAATTAAAAAAAAAAAAAAAAAAAAAAAGAGTCCAAACAATGACCCCTGCTACCGGTAGTGTTGCAAGTGTTATGCGACTTCAGCTAATGATGGGTCCATCCGAAATTATTCCATCCAAAAGTTTTGGGTGGAGGCACAGGTCACAGAGGGAGTTCTGCTTCGACGTCAGCCCGAGCCAAAGGATATGCGTTGGCCGGGAATCGAATCCGGGTCAACTGCTTGGAAGGCAGCTATGCTCACCACTATACCACCAACGCAGTCAGCAGTCAGCAACTTGCGCCGTCACTAAGAAGGCTCGAAGTGCACGAGTC
Organism: Carassius gibelio; assembly: GCF_023724105.1. NCBI lineage: Eukaryota > Metazoa > Chordata > Actinopteri > Cypriniformes > Cyprinidae > Carassius > Carassius gibelio. Next base: position 1,606,780 of record NC_068414.1, on the reverse strand, counting down.
GCCGATAGGGCTAGAGGAGCAGATGAGATCTTTGTTTGGACCCGTCACTAAAGAGAGCCTTCAAGAATTTGCATCCCGTCACGTACAAGAAAGCGCTGCCTTCCCATCCGGCTAAATAAACACGAAGTGGTCAAACGCAGAGAGTGCCTATAATAACCAAAAGCCCAATCAAGGCAATCTCTTTCTCATGCCTCTATCTGAAAAGTTGGATAAAATCTTATATGAAAAAAAAAGTCTTTTAAAGAAATCCCTTATTCCGAGGTCACCGTAGCCACCAGATCCAGTCTGTATCCGCTTCAGTCACCCGGATCCAGTCCGTATCCAGAGAAGATGGTGGATCAACACCTAGAAAGGACCTCTATGGCCCAGAAACACAGCGGAGACCGTGACAACTAGATGAGCCGCAGATACAAATCCCTTGTAAAGACCACCTGGACAAGACCACAGGAAACAGATGATTCTTCTGCACAGTCTGACATTCCTGCAGCCTGGAGCTGATCTACTGGTTTCGTCTGACAAGGGGAGAACTTTCTCCCCGACTGAGCCTGGTTTCTCACCGGGTTTTTTCTCCATCCTTTCACCGATCGAGTTTTGGTTTCTTGCCTCTGTCGCTTCTGGCAGGCGGAGCTGGGGACACTTCAAGTACAGCGATATCGTTGACTTGATTGCAAATTATTGCACAGATACTATTTAAACTGAACTTAGCTGAATGATGTCATCAAAGAGTTCAATAACGAAATGCCTTTAACTGTCATTTTGCTTTTTGACGCACTGTGTTCCTAATTAATGTTGTTCAGTTGCATTGACGCAATACTTTTTGTTTAAAGCGCAATTTAAAAAAAAAAAAAAAAAAAAAAAGAGTCCAAACAATGACCCCTGCTACGGGTAGTGTTCCAAGTGTTATGCGACTTCAGCTAATGATGGGTCCATCAGAAATTTTACGGTGCTAGGGCTGGGACTGCGTCAGAAGAAGCCATGCATTGTTTAGTTATGTCAGTGCAGTGCCGTCAGTTGGGGGAGAAACGGCAGCATGCACGGCTCCTCGTTAGTATAGTGGACAGTATCTCCGCCTGTCACGCGGAAGACCGGGGTTCGATTCCCCGACGGGGAGAGCTGGTTCTTTTCGTCTTCCGAATGATCCATCCAAAATGTTTGGTTGGAGTCGCAGGTCACAGAAGGAGTTCTGCTTCGACGTCAGCCCGAGCCAAAGGACATGCGTTGGCCGGGAATCGAACCCGGGTCAACTGCTTGGAAGGCAGCTATGCTCACCACTATACCACCAACGCAGGCGGAAGTCAGTAGCTTTATTGACGCACTGTGTTCCTAATAAATGTTGTTCAGTTGCATTGACACAATACTTTTTGTTTAAAGCGCAATTAAAAAAAAAAAAAAAAAAAAAGAGTCCAAACAATGACCCCTGCTACCGGTAGTGTTGCAAGTGTTATGCGACTTCAGCTAATGATGGGTCCATCCGAAATTATTCCATCCAAAAGTTTTGGGTGGAGGCACAGGTCACAGAGGGAGTTCTGCTTCGACGTCAGCCCGAGCCAAAGGATATGCGTTGGCCGGGAATCGAATCCGGGTCAACTGCTTGGAAGGCAGCTATGCTCACCACTATACCACCAACGCAGTCAGCAGTCAGCAACTTGCGCCGTCACTAAGAAGGCTCGAAGTGCACGAGTCGCCGATAGGGCTAGAGGAGCAGATGAGATCTTTGTTTGGACCCGTCACTAAAGAGAGCCTTCAAGAATTTGCATCCCGTCACGTACAAGAAAGCGCTGCCTTCCCATCCGGCTAAATAAACACGAAGTGGTCAAACGCAGAGAGTGCCTATTCAGACGATGACCAGTGGCAAGCCCTCTCGCAGCATGCTGCCGGACGGTCAAACTGATTCTGCTCTTGACATTTCGATGTAGCTCTGCTGTGAGCAGAGCACCCAAAAATACAGGTCACTCGCAAAAGTTCCCCTCCACGGAAATCTTTAGTAAAAGGCGAAAGATTTATGCGACAATGAAGAGAAACTCGAGCTGTGTCTCCAAACCCTCGGGCCTGTGCGCTGCCTCTGTTAAACTACTACGCTCGCCAAGGGTCATCAAGGGTGACAATGCCTGCCCACATGTGTTTAGTCAGCACCCCCCCCCCCCCCCCACTCCAAAAGGGAGGAGTAAAACTCAAAAAAGTCCTCTCGGTCCACCAATAACCAAAAGCCCAATCAAGGCAATCTCTTTCTCATGCCTCTATCTGAAAAGTTGGATAAAATCTTATATGAAAAAAAAAGTCTTTTAAAGAAATCCCTTATTCCGAGGTCACCGTAGCCACCAGATCCAGTCTGTATCCGCTTCAGTCACCCGGATCCAGTCCGTATCCAGAGAAGATGGTGGATCAACACCTAGAAAGGACCTCTATGGCCCAGAAACACAGCGGAGACCGTGACAACTAGATGAGCCGCAGATACAAATCCCTTGTAAAGACCACCTGGACAAGACCACAGGAAACAGATGATTCTTCTGCACAGTCTGACATTCCTGCAGCCTGGAGCTGATCTACTGGTTTCGTCTGACAAGGGGAGAACTGTCTCCCCGACTGAGCCTGGTTTCTCACCGGGTTTTTTCTCCATCCTTTCACCGATCGAGTTTTGGTTTCTTCCCTCTGTCGCTTCTGGCAGGCGGAGCTGGGGACACTTCATGTACAGCGATATCGTTGACTTGATTGCAAATTATTGCACAGATACTATTTAAACTGAACTTAGCTGAATGATGTCATCAAAGAGTTCAATAACGAAATGCCTTTAACTGTCATTTTGCTTTTTGACGCACTGTGTTCCTAATTAATGTTGTTCAGTTGCATTGACGCAATACTTTTTGTTTAAAGCGCAATTTAAAAAAAAAAAGAGTCCAAACAATGACCCCTGCTACGGGTAGTGTTCCAAGTGTTATGCGACTTCAGCTAATGATGGGTCCATCAGAAATTTTACGGTGCTAGGGCTGGGTCTGCGTCAGAAGAAGCCATGCATTGTTTAGTTATGTCAGTGCAGTGCCGTCAGTTGGGGGAGAAACGGCAGCATGCACGGCTCCTCGTTAGTATAGTGGACAGTATCTCCGCCTGTCACGCGGAAGACCGGGGTTCGATTCCCCGACGGGGAGAGCTGGTTCTTTTCGTCTTCCGAATGATCCATCCAAAATGTTTGGTTGGAGTCGCAGGTCACAGAAGGAGTTCTGCTTCGACGTCAGCCCGAGCCAAAGGACATGCGTTGGCCGGGAATCGAACCCGGGTCAACTGCTTGGAAGGCAGCTATGCTCACCACTATACCACCAACGCAGGCGGAAGTCAGTAGCTTTATTGACGCACTGTGTTCCTAATAAATGTTGTTCAGTTGCATTGACACAATACTTTTTGTTTAAAGCGCAATTAAAAAAAAAAAAAAAAAAAAAAGAGTCCAAACAATGACCCCTGCTACGGGTAGTGTTGCAAGTGTTATGCGACTTCAGCTAATGATGGGTCCATCCGAAATTATTCCATCCAAAATTTTGGGTGGAGGCACAGGTCACAGAGGGAGTTCTGCTTCGACGTCAGCCCGAGCCAAAGGACATGCGCACTGCTCTCTCCAACTGCTTGGAAGGCAGCTATGCTCACCACTATACCACCAACGCAGTCAGCAGTCAGCAACTTGCGCCGTCACTAAGAAGGCTCGAAGTGCACGAGTCGCCGATAGGGCTAGAGGAGCAGATGAGATCTTTGTTTGGACCCGTCACTAAAGAGAGCCTTCAAGAATTTGCATCCCGTCACGTACAAGAAAGCGCTGCCTTCCCATCCGGCTAAATAAACACGAAGTGGTCAAACGCAGAGAGTGCCTATAATAACCAAAAGCCCAATCAAGGCAATCTCTTTCTCATGCCTCTATCTGAAAAGTTGGATAAAATCTTATATGAAAAAAAAAGTCTTTTAAAGAAATCCCTTATTCCGAGGTCACCGTAGCCACCAGATCCAGTCTGTATCCGCTTCAGTCACCCGGATCCAGTCCGTATCCAGAGAAGATGGTGGATCAACACCTAGAAAGGACCTCTATGGCCCAGAAACACAGCGGAGACCGTGACAACTAGATGAGCCGCAGATACAAATCCCTTGTAAAGACCACCTGGACAAGACCACAGGAAACAGATGATTCTTCTGCACAGTCTGACATTCCTGCAGCCTGGAGCTGATCTACTGGTTTCGTCTGACAAGGGGAGAACTGTCTCCCCGACTGAGCCTGGTTTCTCACCGGGTTTTTTCTCCATCCTTTCACCGATCGAGTTTTGGTTTCTTGCCTCTGTCGCTTCTGGCAGGCGGAGCTGGGGACACTTCATGTACAGCGATATCGTTGACTTGATTGCAAATTATTGCACAGATACTATTTAAACTGAACTTAGCTGAATGATGTCATCAAAGAGTTCAATAACGAAATGCCTTTAACTGTCATTTTGCTTTTTGACGCACTGTGTTCCTAATTAATGTTGTTCAGTTGCATTGACGCAATACTTTCTGTTTAAAGCGCAATTTAAAAAAAAAAAAAAAAAAAAAAGAGTCCAAACAATGACCCCTGCTACGGGTAGTGTTCCAAGTGTTATGCGACTTCAGCAAATGATGGGTCCATCAGAAATTTTACGGTGCTAGGGCTGGGTCTGCGTCAGAAGAAGCCATGCATTGTTTAGTTATGTCAGTGCAGTGCCGTCAGTTGGGGGAGAAACGGCAGCATGCACGGCTCCTCGTTAGTATAGTGGACAGTATCTCCGCCTGTCACGCGGAAGACCGGGGTTCGATTCCCCGACGGGGAGAGCTGGTTCTTTTCGTCTTCCGAATGATCCATCCAAAATGTTTGGTTGGAGTCGCAGGTCACAGAAGGAGTTCTGCTTCGACGTCAGCCCGAGCCAAAGGACATGCGTTGGCCGGGAATCGAACCCGGGTCAACTGCTTGGAAGGCAGCTATGCTCACCACTATACCACCAACGCAGGCGGAAGTCAGTAGCTTTATTGACGCACTGTGTTCCTAATAAATGTTGTTCAGTTGCATTGACACAATACTTTTTGTTTAAAGCGCAATTAAAAAAAAAAAAAAAAAAAAAAAAGAGTCCAAACAATGACCCCTGCTACCGGTAGTGTTGCAAGTGTTATGCGACTTCAGCTAATGATGGGTCCATCCGAAATTATTCCATCCAAAAGTTTTGGGTGGAGGCACAGGTCACAGAGGGAGTTCTGCTTCGACGTCAGCCCGAGCCAAAGGATATGCGTTGGCCGGGAATCGAATCCGGGTCAACTGCTTGGAAGGCAGCTATGCTCACCACTATACCACCAACGCAGTCAGCAGTCAGCAACTTGCGCCGTCACTAAGAAGGCTCGAAGTGCACGAGTCGCCGATAGGGCTAGAGGAGCAGATGAGATCTTTGTTTGGACCCGTCACTAAAGAGAGCCTTCAAGAATTTGCATCCCGTCACGTACAAGAAAGCGCTGCCTTCCCATCCGGCTAAATAAACACGAAGTGGTCAAACGCAGAGAGTGCCTATAATAACCAAAAGCCCAATCAAGGCAATCTCTTTCTCATGCCTCTATCTGAAAAGTTGGATAAAATCTTATATGAAAAAAAAAGTCTTTTAAAGAAATCCCTTATTCCGAGGTCACCGTAGCCACCAGATCCAGTCTGTATCCGCTTCAGTCACCCGGATCCAGTCCGTATCCAGAGAAGATGGTGGATCAACACCTAGAAAGGACCTCTATGGCCCAGAAACACAGCGGAGACCGTGACAACTAGATGAGCCGCAGATACAAATCCCTTGTAAAGACCACCTGGACAAGACCACAGGAAACAGATGATTCTTCTGCACAGTCTGACATTCCTGCAGCCTGGAGCTGATCTACTGGTTTCGTCTGACAAGGGGAGAACTGTCTCCCCGACTGAGCCTGGTTTCTCACCGGGTTTTTTCTCCATCCTTTCACCGATCGAGTTTTGGTTTCTTCCCTCTGTCGCTTCTGGCAGGCGGAGCTGGGGACACTTCATGTACAGCGATATCGTTGACTTGATTGCAAATTATTGCACAGATACTATTTAAACTGAACTTAGCTGAATGATGTCATCAAAGAGTTCAATAACGAAATGCCTTTAACTGTCATTTTGCTTTTTGACGCACTGTGTTCCTAATTAATGTTGTTCAGTTGCATTGACGCAATACTTTTTGTTTAAAGCGCAATTTAAAAAAAAAAAGAGTCCAAACAATGACCCCTGCTACGGGTAGTGTTCCAAGTGTTATGCGACTTCAGCTAATGATGGGTCCATCAGAAATTTTACGGTGCTAGGGCTGGGTCTGCGTCAGAAGAAGCCATGCATTGTTTAGTTATGTCAGTGCAGTGCCGTCAGTTGGGGGAGAAACGGCAGCATGCACGGCTCCTCGTTAGTATAGTGGACAGTATCTCCGCCTGTCACGCGGAAGACCGGGGTTCGATTCCCCGACGGGGAGAGCTGGTTCTTTTCGTCTTCCGAATGATCCATCCAAAATGTTTGGTTGGAGTCGCAGGTCACAGAAGGAGTTCTGCTTCGACGTCAGCCCGAGCCAAAGGACATGCGTTGGCCGGGAATCGAACCCGGGTCAACTGCTTGGAAGGCAGCTATGCTCACCACTATACCACCAACGCAGGCGGAAGTCAGTAGCTTTATTGACGCACTGTGTTCCTAATAAATGTTGTTCAGTTGCATTGACACAATACTTTTTGTTTAAAGCGCAATTAAAAAAAAAAAAAAAAAAAAAAGAGTCCAAACAATGACCCCTGCTACGGGTAGTGTTGCAAGTGTTATGCGACTTCAGCTAATGATGGGTCCATCCGAAATTATTCCATCCAAAATTTTGGGTGGAGGCACAGGTCACAGAGGGAGTTCTGCTTCGACGTCAGCCCGAGCCAAAGGACATGCGCACTGCTCTCTCCAACTGCTTGGAAGGCAGCTATGCTCACCACTATACCACCAACGCAGTCAGCAGTCAGCAACTTGCGCCGTCACTAAGAAGGCTCGAAGTGCACGAGTCGCCGATAGGGCTAGAGGAGCAGATGAGATCTTTGTTTGGACCCGTCACTAAAGAGAGCCTTCAAGAATTTGCATCCCGTCACGTACAAGAAAGCGCTGCCTTCCCATCCGGCTAAATAAACACGAAGTGGTCAAACGCAGAGAGTGCCTATAATAACCAAAAGCCCAATCAAGGCAATCTCTTTCTCATGCCTCTATCTGAAAAGTTGGATAAAATCTTATATGAAAAAAAAAGTCTTTTAAAGAAATCCCTTATTCCGAGGTCACCGTAGCCACCAGATCCAGTCTGTATCCGCTTCAGTCACCCGGATCCAGTCCGTATCCAGAGAAGATGGTGGATCAACACCTAGAAAGGACCTCTATGGCCCAGAAACACAGCGGAGACCGTGACAACTAGATGAGCCGCAGATACAAATCCCTTGTAAAGACCACCTGGACAAGACCACAGGAAACAGATGATTCTTCTGCACAGTCTGACATTCCTGCAGCCTGGAGCTGATCTACTGGTTTCGTCTGACAAGGGGAGAACTGTCTCCCCGACTGAGCCTGGTTTCTCACCGGGTTTTTTCTCCATCCTTTCACCGATCGAGTTTTGGTTTCTTGCCTCTGTCGCTTCTGGCAGGCGGAGCTGGGGACACTTCATGTACAGCGATATCGTTGACTTGATTGCAAATTATTGCACAGATACTATTTAAACTGAACTTAGCTGAATGATGTCATCAAAGAGTTCAATAACGAAATGCCTTTAACTGTCATTTTGCTTTTTGACGCACTGTGTTCCTAATTAATGTTGTTCAGTTGCATTGACGCAATACTTTTTGTTTAAAGCGCAATTTAAAAAAAAAAAAAAAAAAAAAGAGTCCAAACAATGACCCCTGCTACGGGTAGTGTTCCAATTGTTATGCGACTTCAGCAAATGATGGGTCCATCAGAAATTTTACGGTGCTAGGGCTGGGTCTGCGTCAGAAGAAGCCATGCATTGTTTAGTTATGTCAGTGCAGTGCCGTCAGTTGGGGGAGAAACGGCAGCATGCACGGCTCCTCGTTAGTATAGTGGACAGTATCTCCGCCTGTCACGCGGAAGACCGGGGTTCGATTCCCCGACGGGGAGAGCTGGTTCTTTTCGTCTTCCGAATGATCCATCCAAAATGTTTGGTTGGAGTCGCAGGTCACAGAAGGAGTTCTGCTTCGACGTCAGCCCGAGCCAAAGGACATGCGTTGGCCGGGAATCGAACCCGGGTCAACTGCTTGGAAGGCAGCTATGCTCACCACTATACCACCAACGCAGGCGGAAGTCAGTAGCTTTATTGACGCACTGTGTTCCTAATAAATGTTGTTCAGTTGCATTGACACAATACTTTTTGTTTAAAGCGCAATTAAAAAAAAAAAAAAAAAAAAAAAGAGTCCAAACAATGACCCCTGCTACCGGTAGTGTTGCAAGTGTTATGCGACTTCAGCTAATGATGGGTCCATCCGAAATTATTCCATCCAAAAGTTTTGGGTGGAGGCACAGGTCACAGAGGGAGTTCTGCTTCGACGTCAGCCCGAGCCAAAGGATATGCGTTGGCCGGGAATCGAATCCGGGTCAACTGCTTGGAAGGCAGCTATGCTCACCACTATACCACCAACGCAGTCAGCAGTCAGCAACTTGCGCCGTCACTAAGAAGGCTCGAAGTGCACGAGTCGCCGATAGGGCTAGAGGAGCAGATGAGATCTTTGTTTGGACCCGTCACTAAAGAGAGCCTTCAAGAATTTGCATCCCGTCACGTACAAGAAAGCGCTGCCTTCCCATCCGGCTAAATAAACACGAAGTGGTCAAACGCAGAGAGTGCCTATAATAACCAAAAGCCCAATCAAGGCAATCTCTTTCTCATGCCTCTATCTGAAAAGTTGGATAAAATCTTATATGAAAAAAAAAGTCTTTTAAAGAAATCCCTTATTCCGAGGTCACCGTAGCCACCAGATCCAGTCTGTATCCGCTTCAGTCACCCGGATCCAGTCCGTATCCAGAGAAGATGGTGGATCAACACCTAGAAAGGACCTCTATGGCCCAGAAACACAGCGGAGACCGTGACAACTAGATGAGCCGCAGATACAAATCCCTTGTAAAGACCACCTGGACAAGACCACAGGAAACAGATGATTCTTCTGCACAGTCTGACATTCCTGCAGCCTGGAGCTGATCTACTGGTTTCGTCTGACAAGGGGAGAACTTTCTCCCCGACTGAGCCTGGTTTCTCACCGGGTTTTTTCTCCATCCTTTCACCGATCGAGTTTTGGTTTCTTGCCTCTGTCGCTTCTGGCAGGCGGAGCTGGGGACACTTCAAGTACAGCGATATCGTTGACTTGATTGCAAATTATTGCACAGATACTATTTAAACTGAACTTAGCTGAATGATGTCATCAAAGAGTTCAATAACGAAATGCCTTTAACTGTCATTTTGCTTTTTGACGCACTGTGTTCCTAATTAATGTTGTTCAGTTGCATTGACGCAATACTTTTTGTTTAAAGCGCAATTTAAAAAAAAAAAAAAAAAAAAAAAGAGTCCAAACAATGACCCCTGCTACGGGTAGTGTTCCAAGTGTTATGCGACTTCAGCTAATGATGGGTCCATCAGAAATTTTACGGTGCTAGGGCTGGGACTGCGTCAGAAGAAGCCATGCATTGTTTAGTTATGTCAGTGCAGTGCCGTCAGTTGGGGGAGAAACGGCAGCATGCACGGCTCCTCGTTAGTATAGTGGACAGTATCTCCGCCTGTCACGCGGAAGACCGGGGTTCGATTCCCCGACGGGGAGAGCTGGTTCTTTTCGTCTTCCGAATGATCCATCCAAAATGTTTGGTTGGAGTCGCAGGTCACAGAAGGAGTTCTGCTTCGACGTCAGCCCGAGCCAAAGGACATGCGTTGGCCGGGAATCGAACCCGGGTCAACTGCTTGGAAGGCAGCTATGCTCACCACTATACCACCAACGCAGGCGGAAGTCAGTAGCTTTATTGACGCACTGTGTTCCTAATAAATGTTGTTCAGTTGCATTGACACAATACTTTTTGTTTAAAGCGCAATTAAAAAAAAAAAAAAAAAAAAAAAGAGTCCAAACAATGACCCCTGCTACCGGTAGTGTTGCAAGTGTTATGCGACTTCAGCTAATGATGGGTCCATCCGAAATTATTCCATCCAAAAGTTTTGGGTGGAGGCACAGGTCACAGAGGGAGTTCTGCTTCGACGTCAGCCCGAGCCAAAGGATATGCGTTGGCCGGGAATCGAATCCGGGTCAACTGCTTGGAAGGCAGCTATGCTCACCACTATACCACCAACGCAGTCAGCAGTCAGCAACTTGCGCCGTCACTAAGAAGGCTCGAAGTGCACGAGTCGCCGATAGGGCTAGAGGAGCAGATGAGATCTTTGTTTGGACCCGTCACTAAAGAGAGCCTTCAAGAATTTGCATCCCGTCACGTACAAGAAAGCGCTGCCTTCCCATCCGGCTAAATAAACACGAAGTGGTCAAACGCAGAGAGTGCCTATAATAACCAAAAGCCCAATCAAGGCAATCTCTTTCTCATGCCTCTATCTGAAAAGTTGGATAAAATCTTATATGAAAAAAAAAGTCTTTTAAAGAAATCCCTTATTCCGAGGTCACCGTAGCCACCAGATCCAGTCTGTATCCGCTTCAGTCACCCGGATCCAGTCCGTATCCAGAGAAGATGGTGGATCAACACCTAGAAAGGACCTCTATGGCCCAGAAACACAGCGGAGACCGTGACAACTAGATGAGCCGCAGATACAAATCCCTTGTAAAGACCACCTGGACAAGACCACAGGAAACAGATGATTCTTCTGCACAGTCTGACATTCCTGCAGCCTGGAGCTGATCTACTGGTTTCGTCTGACAAGGGGAGAACTGTCTCCCCGACTGAGCCTGGTTTCTCACCGGGTTTTTTCTCCATCCTTTCACCGATCGAGTTTTGGTTTCTTGCCTCTGTCGCTTCTGGCAGGCGGAGCTGGGGACACTTCATGTACAGCGATATCGTTGACTTGATTGCAAATTATTGCACAGATACTATTTAAACTGAACTTAGCTGAATGATGTCATCAAAGAGTTCAATAACGAAATGCCTTTAACTGTCATTTTGCTTTTTGACGCACTGTGTTCCTAATTAATGTTGTTCAGTTGCATTGACGCAATACTTTTTGTTTAAAGCGCAATTTAAAAAAAAAAAAAAAAAAAAAGAGTCCAAACAATGACCCCTGCTACGGGTAGTGTTCCAATTGTTATGCGACTTCAGCAAATGATGGGTCCATCAGAAATTTTACGGTGCTAGGGCTGGGTCTGCGTCAGAAGAAGCCATGCATTGTTTAGTTATGTCAGTGCAGTGCCGTCAGTTGGGGGAGAAACGGCAGCATGCACGGCTCCTCGTTAGTATAGTGGACAGTATCTCCGCCTGTCACGCGGAAGACCGGGGTTCGATTCCCCGACGGGGAGAGCTGGTTCTTTTCGTCTTCCGAATGATCCATCCAAAATGTTTGGTTGGAGTCGCAGGTCACAGAAGGAGTTCTGCTTCGACGTCAGCCCGAGCCAAAGGACATGCGTTGGCCGGGAATCGAACCCGGGTCAACTGCTTGGAAGGCAGCTATGCTCACCACTATACCACCAACGCAGGCGGAAGTCAGTAGCTTTATTGACGCACTGTGTTCCTAATAAATGTTGTTCAGTTGCATTGACACAATACTTTTTGTTTAAAGCGCAATTAAAAAAAAAAAAAAAAAAAAAAAGAGTCCAAACAATGACCCCTGCTACCGGTAGTGTTGCAAGTGTTATGCGACTTCAGCTAATGATGGGTCCATCCGAAATTATTCCATCCAAAAGTTTTGGGTGGAGGCACAGGTCACAGAGGGAGTTCTGCTTCGACGTCAGCCCGAGCCAAAGGATATGCGTTGGCCGGGAATCGAATCCGGGTCAACTGCTTGGAAGGCAGCTATGCTCACCACTATACCACCAACGCAGTCAGCAGTCAGCAACTTGCGCCGTCACTAAGAAGGCTCGAAGTGCACGAGTCGCCGATAGGGCTAGAGGAGCAGATGAGATCTTTGTTTGGACCCGTCACTAAAGAGAGCCTTCAAGAATTTGCATCCCGTCACGTACAAGAAAGCGCTGCCTTCCCATC